>NC_088927.1:742500-792500 GCF_038396675.1 Hydra vulgaris
TGCTTCAGAAAACCATATTCACCATTACCCAGTGAAAAAGACTTGATCTAATGTTTTAAAGTACCGGTGTTACCAACTAGTTTTGAACTCTTATCCCCCTTGAATTCTCCTCCATGAAGTTTTGGTCTTTATAAGCCTAGTTTAACATTACACTCCTATGCTTTAAAAAAAATTTCCTTTGATTTTGTATAACTATCTAAACAAATAAAAAGTTTGTTAGTGTTTCCATTTAGAAGATGTTCCATGGCTACATGAGCTAGCACTTTTATAATCTTTGTTTCATCTGGTAGATATAAAAGTGATTGGTTCACACAGTTATTATAAGATGCAGCAGATAACTTTGATATTTACATTTTTTTTTCCGCAAGCATATTCGTAATAACTAGCTGATAATCTAATCATTACAAGCATTATATGTTCACCTTGAAATTCAAAATGTTTGCTCCAATAGCCTATTCCATTGTTTGAATAATTAACTGATGTCATTTAAAAATTTTTTTGCTGAACTGTGTTCATAAAAGTTTTACTATTTTACTTTTACAAACTACCTTATGTGTCACTCAAATTTAAATAACCGTTAAATTCATACTTTATTGCTAAAGTCATTGAAAATATTTAAAATGAAGCCACATTTACTTTCAACGAGTTTTTGTTTTTTTGTTTGCATTATTGTGAGTAAAGCTTTTTTATCTGTTGCATTTGTAATATCCTCAGTTTTAATGTTTCTACATTATTAAGTTCTTCTCATTTAAAATGCTGTATTGAAACTCACCGTTAAAGTAGAAGTTTGTTTAATTCGTTATGAAGAAGGAAAAAATTCAAATAAAATTTAAATGGAAGTGTAGTTTTTACAGGAATTAAAAAAATATTTTATTGATAATATAAACTTGAACGATAGCCATTTTTTCAAATGAACTTGTGGAAGATGTCAAACTAATTTAATAAAAATAGAAAGTAAGGTAATACCACTGATCTCAAAATATAACTGGATTGCTGGTTCTATTGTTTTTTTCAGAAAAAGTTGAAGCCAAAATTGGCCTCCCAAGATGGCGGCGATTTTAATTTCTAGCGGTTTAAGTCAATAAACATTCTATATGGCTTTACCGAAATACAAAATAGAAAAAGAATTAAATAAAATTTATTTTTTTTAATTATTAAAATTATTAAAAATTATAGATAAAAAGAAGTTATCTTTTAGAATATATTAAATTTAATATTAATTAATTAAATTTAATATTAAATGGCATTAAAGAAATTTCCAAACTTAGTTAATTTTTATGTATAATTTATGTACCCTTTAGTTCTTAGTTACCCAATGCTGTATGCTAGAAGGTTAATAACATAACAGCACGGTAAGCGGCAATCATGTCTACCTATAATTTTATATTTTCAATTTTTTGTAACAAGATACAATTTTGTAAAAAAGCTGCATGAACTATTAACTGAGTGCTGTGAGTACACACAAACTCAGGGGTTCCTTCTACGATTATATTATACTTAAATGTTATTATTGCAGGATTATATTATACAAAATGTTATATTTTAATAAATCCTTTATTAAAATATTCTAAATTGTCACTTTTCCACTGTTTGGAAAAGTGTATTTATTAAATATTTAGTATAGAAATATTCAAAACATTGCTTTGAAATATCATTTTAACTAAAGTTATACACACTGTTTACCTGCTGTTAATTATTTTGGTTATATATTAGAGTTTTCTGACTTATTTATATTAAGGAGCTGTAAAGCAGCAGTTAAATAATTTTATAAACATGCCAAGTTGCTGTGTCATTGGATGTACAAATAGAACTGGATCAAAAAACTATTTGAATGAAAAGGTTTCTTTTCACAAGTAAGGGAAACTATTATTTGTATAAAGAAATTTATATTCAAATATAAATAAACCAGAATTAATAGTATAAACACTTATGACTTTAGATTTCCAAAAGATATAGAAAAGAAAAAAAAATGGATCCATAACATTGGGCAAGAAAATTACATACCCTCTTCTAATGTCACACTTTGCTAAGAACATTTTGAAAAATCTTGTTTTGATAAAACTGGACAGACAATTCGTTTGAGGCAAAATTCTGAGCCAACTGTTTTTACATTTCCAAAACAATCTTTAAAGGTTGGTATAAGTTAACTTATAATCAAAAATAACTTAACGATTTTTTTAAAATAAATTGTAATATTGTCAACAAAAGTGTTCCCATTCTTTAAAATCACAATTAATTTGCATAATTTTAATATTGGATTGCTAGGTAAACAGAAAAAGAAAAGCACCATTTGTAAGCTTAACTTCTCTGGATGTGAATAGAAACTTTTCATCATTTAAAGTGCAAGAGAAGAAAATTCTAAATTTAAAATCAAAATTAAAAAGTGCACAGCAAAATAATCGCCGCCTGAAATCTAAAGTCAAGTCTTTAAAGATGGTTGTTCAATGCCTTAAAAGTAATCACTTAATTTCATCTCAATGTGAAGAAATGTTTACAACAACATTTTCAGGAGTACCTCTAACAATTATGAAAAGAGTTTCACCAATAAAAAATCAAGTTTGTATCAGAAATAAATATCCAGACGAACTGCGATCTTTTGCAATGACTTTGCAATTTTATTCTTCAAAAGCTTACGAGTTTGTTTGAAAGACTTTTCAATTGGCACTACCACATCAATCTCAAATAAGACATTGGTACACCAAAGTAACAGCCGAACCTGGATTCACCAAAGCTGCTTTTATTGCTCTGCAAGCTGCTGTATGTGCCTCAAAAAAAATAGGTCGTGAAATTTTGTGCTCCCTTATGCTTGATGAGACGGCAATAAAGAAGCAGGTAAAATGGGATGGAAAGAAATTTAGAGGATTTGTTGATCTTGGAAATGGGATTAATAATGATGATTCTTTACCATTGGCAAGAGATGCATTTGTTCTAATGGTGGTTTCAATAAATAGTAATTGGAAAGTACCATGTGGTTATTTTTTGATTGATGGACTAAATGGAGCGGAACGTGCCAATTTAGTTAGAAATTGTTTGAATATACTTTTTGATGTTGGTGTAAAAATTGTTTCGCTAACTTGCGATGGTCCATCATACAACTTTGCAATATTTATTACCTAATAATTTATTACCTAGTTTTCCCAATCCAAGTAAGTCATCTGAAAAAGTGTATGTAATGTTAGATGTATGCCACATGTTAAAACTTCTCAGAAATACACTGGCAGATCTTGGTACTATAGTAGACAGTAATAATAATAGAATCAGGTGGCATTATTTAGTTGAACTCGAAAAATTGCAATCCAAAGAAGGAATTAGAATGGGAAACAAGTTGAAATTAGCCCATATAGAATTTAGGCAGCAAAAAATGAAAGTAAACCTAGCTGCTCAAATATTTAGTTCAAGTGTTGCTGATGCTTTACTTTATTGTTCAGAAAATCTTAAATTGTCACAGTTTGAAGGATGTGGTGCTACCATTGAGTTTATTCGCATAATAGATCGATTATATGACATATTAAATTCAAGAAACCCATTTGCCAAAGGGTACAAGTCAGCATTACGTACATGTAACAAGGCACTTTGATTTTCGTTTCTTGACATGGCATATAATTATATCATTAGTCTTAAAGATACTACTGGTATGCAAATGATCCTGTCTAGTAGAAAAACTGGTTTTATTGGATTTTTAATAGCGATTAAATCTGTTCAAGGCATATTTCTTGACTGGGTTGAAAAAAAAGACTCACCATTAAATTATTTGTTGACATATAAGCTCAGTCAAGACCATCTAGAGCTCTTTTTCTGTGCTGTAAGATCTGCAGGAATGTTTAACAACAATCCCAATTGCCAACAATTTACAGCCACATATAAACGACTCTTGATGCAAAGTAGTATTCAATGTTCAAATGGTAACTGCAGCATCAGAGATAAAACACATATATTAAATGTATTAGACGATTCTTTTGATGACTCCAGCACCAAAATATCTATGACTTATATTGAATTAATAAGAAAATATGATTTAACGGAGAGAAAACTAACTAGAAGTGATCATGATTATGCAGATATTCCAAATTTCAGCAACCTATCTGAATACAAAAAAGCTTCAATTTCATATATCGCTGGATATGTAGCAAAAATGACTTCTAAAAAAATTATTTGTATTAAATGTCAAAATGCACAAGTACTCCCTTTTCATTTAGAACAAAATAGCTTTTTAAAATTTAAAGACAGAGGAGGTTTGATTAAACCAACGATAAGTGTTATTATCATATGCGAAGAAACTGAAAAGTGTTTCCAAAGATTGCTTGCTTCAACAGATGGCCATCTTCCTAATGAAATCGGAATTCAAAAAGCAATTGCCAGTGCTGTTTTGAGATCAGTGGATTTCTCTAAAATTTTCACTGAACTAGCATCTCATATGTTTGACTCAGCAATAAGTGATAACCATTTATTTTGGCTGGTTCAACTCATTTCAGAAAACTATGCAAAAATACGCCTTTATCACCTTGGAAAAGAACAAACAGCCAAACTAACTGGAAAAAAGCTTCGGAAGCAATTGACAAAACTTGTCTTATTTAAAAATCAATAATGTCTTTTTATCAATGATTATATATATATATATATATATATATATATATATATATATATATATATATATATATATATATATACATACATGTAATATATATATATATATATATATATATATATATTATATATATATATATATATATATAAATAAAATATAAAATATATATTACATATATATATTATATATATATATGTATATATATATATTTATATATATATATATATATATATATATTTATTTATATATATATATATATATATATATATATATATATATATATATATATATATATATATATATTTATATATATATATATATATATATATATATATATATATATATATATATATATATATATATATAACCAAATACAAAATAAAGTACAAATAATTATATGTAAAAATTCTAGAAGGAACCCCTGAGTTGTGTGTACTCACAGAGCTCAGCTAATAGTTCATGCAGCATTTGTAAATTTGTGATATCTATTTAAAAATATTTAGCTGCCTACCATACAGTTGTGTTATTAACCTTCTAGCACACAGCATTGGGTAGTTAAGAACTAAAAGGTGCATAAATTGTATTATAAACAGTATTAAACAGGTAATTTATAGTTAAAATAAAGTTAAAAAAGTAAATAATTTAAAAAATTGATTAAAAACTATTTCATATTTTTTTTATTCTAATTTAAAATAATTATTTGAAAGTTATGTGGAAGATGTTAGTTTGGATAAATACTAGGTTCTTTTTTGTTTTTTACTTCTACTAATTGGTTAACTACCAGATTCTACGTATAATACAAGTTTCTTAATTATATATATATATATATATATAATATATTATATTATATATATATATATATCTTAGAAAATACGTAAATATGTAATATTGTGTTTTTTCTTGTTGTTTTTCTTAATTTTAAGTAAAACCGAAAATTATATTTATATTTGAGGCTTGTACATTAAATGATATTTATATACGAAAGATATAAAAGTTTGCGACAAAAGTTTTTTAAAAAAATTTTTTTTTTCAAAAAATTTGCCGTACACCCTATCCAGTTATATTTTGAGATCAGTGGGTAATACCAGCATAATTTTGAGCAAACCACATGGTTTTTTTAACATCGAAGAAACTGCTTTTACCAGAGACCAAAAGTTTTTCTAATGTGCTATATACCTTACAGCTGGGAGTAGTTTAACGTCTGGATCAAATACAGATAAAAGAGGAAGACCAAAACTCAACTCAGAAGTGGGTATTGATGAAGGAACTGAATTTTTGAAAAATTATTAGATCTTAGATTGTTGTGAGGTGTCAGTGGAAAAAGTGAAAAAATTAATACAAAGTTGGTGGGGTCAATAAACTCAATATTATAGCACTTGTAGAAAATTTGCAAGAGTCCTATGCAAATCTGAAAAACGATTTGATGAAGATAAATTAAATATTTTTGTTCATATGATATGAAGTTGGCCAACATTAAGACGTATAATGTAACATTTTTAGCGTATAATGTATTCGTTAAGCCATTTCATGTAAACCGTAAACCATTTCAGTCAAGCTACTTTTCCTTATTTTTAATATTTAAACAAGTCTGAAGATATTGTTTCAGTGGTGAGATAAATGAATCTATTAGCTTTATAAAAACCACTTATGAAGTTTGAATGATGATTACGTAAAAAACCTTGAAGGACAATAACAATTGGTTTTAGCGTCATTTACAAAATATTTGGACATTTTTATATTTAACTGATATTCACAAAAGTTAAGAAAAAACAATGAAAATTTTATTTTTATTAAACTAACTTTTTCATCAAAAATCTTCAGCAAAAGAAAGAAAAAAAGATGTTAATATGACACATAAAAAAAAGAAATCATAAAAGAAATGTAATAAAATAACTTTTCTTTCTTATCTTGAAGCTGCAAGAATATTTGTTTAGAAAATTTCTCATAACAAACAATTAAAAAATACAAAATTAAAAAAAAAATACAACCTTAAAAATTGTACATTTTAAATCTTATTTTATATTGGTGCCACTTTTAATACTTTAATTCTTTTTTATTTTGTTTTGTTATAATGATTGTTTTGTTATAATTACTTTGTTATAATGATTGATTTTATAAAAAAAACAAAAAAAAATTTTTTTATGACAAACTTTAAAAGAATTTATTTTTGAAGGAGTTTAGATATACTTGATAACGTTATCAAATATAAATATATTTAATAATGAGGGTGTAATTGTAAGTCTATATTTGTTTGTCTTGCTTTGTTTTTATAAACCTGAGGTAGCCATTCCAGACGATTTTTTTATAATCTAAAAAAACATATATAATTTATATCATCGTATATAGCTTGACCTGACTTAAAAAATGAGGGGTCATTCGACCTTTGAAGTTAAGCGGATCCAAAGTTATTAAATTTTTTGTAGTGCAAATTGATGATTTTTTTGACGAAAGGTATAAGGCTTAAGTATGGAAAATTTGCAGTGCTATGGCACCGAAAAAGAGAGTATTTTTGGATCATATTCTCTTTTGAATAACTTTTGAACCGTTATTACATTTGACTTGAAATTTTCCATAATGATTCAACAACTATAAGAAACTAAAATACGAAAAAATTTTTAAATTCTGTCGGGATTGCCCAGAACTGTCTATTTTACAGACTGAGGGTTTTTACTTATTTACTTAGTTTTGGTGTCATATTGACTCTTGAATAACTCTTGAACCGTTATTACATTTGACTTGAAATTTTCCATATTGATTCACCATTTATAAGAAAATAAAATACCAAAATATTTTTATTTAATTCAGTCGGGATTATCCAGATTTGTCTATTTTACAGACTGTGGGTTTTAACTTATTTACTTAGTTTTGGTGTCATATTAACTTTAGAATAACTTTTAAACCATGATTACATTAGACTTTAAATTTTCCATAGTGATCCAACAACTATAAGAAAATAAAATGCCCCAAAATTTTTTTGTTTAACTGACGAGATTTACCAGAATCATCTATTTTACAGACTGAGGGTTTTCACTTATTTACTTAGTTTTAGAAAATAAAATTTGGGGTTATATTATAATAACACCATACAAATGTGCATAAAGGAACCATGGAATCCAAATAGTACATCATTTTGAAACCATTGTATAATTTACAGACCGGTAAGTATATTACTGCAAAAGGGCTACACAAACCAACTGGGCATACCGACTTTGAATATATTTGATATTTTTCAACCGTTATTAAATTTGATTCGAAATTTTTCTTAATGGTTCCATTTTTATTCATCTGACGAGATTAACCAGAATCATCTATTTTACAGACCGACGGTTTTCACTTATTTAGTTTTGGAAAATAAAATTTGGGGTTTTATTATAATTACACCATACAAATATGCATAAAGGAATCATGGAATCCAAATCATACATCATTTTGAAATTATTGTATAATTTACAGACTGGTCAGTAAATTACTACAAAAGGGCATTAAAATCTGTCGGAATTATTCAGGATAACCTATTTAACAAACAGAAGATTCTTGAATAAAGTTAAAATTTAATTTTTAATGAAAATAACTTACAGCAAACGAACTTTCTGAAATTTGGAGTACTTACAACTGCAATAGGCAGGTATAACAGCAGAAATTATATCTAAAAATGTAAAAATATTATTATTAGAAACACAGATACACAATAACGTGTTAAAAATATTTTGTTAATTCATTTTAAAAATATATTAATTAAAAACATTTAAAACTAAATAAGTATAAAATAAGAAACTTACTCTATAAGATTGCTTATGTGAACCTATGAAAACGCCTAAGATAAAAAAAAATGAAAATAACATAGAAAGATGTTTTTATTCTAAAACTTATTTCTTGGCTTTTAGTGAATGATTGGAAGTAGCAAGATTCAGTAACGAAACAAACTAATAATCATTTTTAACAATAGACACCATCGAGAAGGTAAGCCAAGTTGTCTATCAACACAAAACATCACAACAATAACATCACAATCACAAAACACACAGACCCTGTGGCACTAAACGCTCCTATGTCACACTAGTGTCACTAAGTAATGGGTTAACTTTTAACCAAATCTAGTGATCATCCTGAAAAGCTAAAAGGTGGCTCTATTTGCAGATGACATAAGAAACAAATGGATTTCAATCATCTTGTTTTAGAACTGATTTGCTAACTGTTGTTACAGAATGGTACTACAAAGCATTACATAGAGGTGGTTAGGCAAATTCTACTGCTCTGGATATCAAAGGCTTTCGATAAAGTCTGGCATGATGGACTTACCCATCTTTTTGCAATTTTTTAAGTTGTCTGTTAATTGTTATCTAGCTATATATGCGGTAATTAAAAAAAAATAATAAAATAAACTTCGTCTAGGCTCTTCCAGTAACTTCCAACTTTAAAAGAAGTTACCTTCTGATCCTTGCTCTATCCCTACTTCTATCCACAATAGTGAAATTGTTCCCAATCATATTACTGTTTTTGTACCTTCTGATTTAATTTTGAAAATTGCTAATGGTGACTTTTCATGCTGTTATCCCAACTTCTATTGCATACATCCCTTTAGGAAATGTTTCTAAAAACTTTCTTATTAAAACGCAATTTAATCAAGAGAATCTTCCAGTTTCCAATTTGGATACTACCTATATTATCTGGTGATTTCACCTATCAAATTAAGAAATTTTAATTTGTAACATGTAATTGACGTTTTTGAAGAAGGTAGATATATCTAATGGTCTAATTATAAGCAAGGGTTTTGAGTCTTTAATTAACAAACACTTATGCTCTCTTCTCGAATCTAATAACTTACATTTTGATCATCACTTTGGATTTCAATCGCCTCATTTTACAGCTGATACTACCATTTATTCCTGCCTTGATAAGAACGCAACACTCTCTGATTGCTTGAAGGGGGCATTTGAGGGATCTCACTTCTGCTACAGCATTAGGCTCACAGTGGCTGGTGAACTTTAACTCAAAGAAAACCTAATTTTTTTCAGCTAATCGTTATCGTAATAATCTAGATCTTCCTATATTTATTAACAGTAATGTACTCCATGAGTCATCTACCCTTCGTCTTCTAGGATTAACTCTGACTTCCAATCTTTGTTGGAAACTGAATATCAAATCCATTGCAAAATTAGCATCTGCTAAGGTTGCATCTCTTTATCAAGCTCAACACTCTCTTACTCCGGATTTTATTCTTTATCTCTATTAATCTCAAATCCTTCCTAGTATTGAATACTGTTGCCCCATCTGGGGCGGATCTTCCAATAATGCCCTTTCTCTTTTAGTCAAGGTTCAAAAACGCATTGTAAACATAGTTGGACCTGCTCTTGTAGCCAACCTCCAACCATTATCACATCATTGTAATGTTGCTTCTCTTTCTCTTTTCTATAAATATTATAATGATCACTGCTCTAAAGAGCTAGCGTCTCTTGTACTATATACTAAATTTAATTGTTGTGTTACTTGTCATTCAATTAAGTCTCATCCTTTTAATGTGACTGAAATTGTCACATTAAAAGGATGAGACTTGTTAGAGAAATGTTGTTAACAAAACCTCAGATTAGAGGGTGACACAAGTTTATTAACAAAAATAAAAAATAATTATAGAATACCAAGACATGCCGCTGTAGCCAACCATTGTCGCACTGTCATAGTGTTGCTTCTCTTTCTCTTTTCTACAAATACTATAAAGGGTGATGTTTTAAGGAGCTAGTGTCTCTTATGCCATCTGCTAAAATTTATTCTTGTATTACTTATCATTCAATTAGGTCTCATCCTTTTACTGTGACTGTCCCTAAGTGCTACAAAAATTCTTATTTGTGTGACTAATCATTCAGCATCTTTTTACTGTATATGTTCCTTCATGGTCTAAAAACTTTTTTTTTCTTTAACAAAACATAAATATACATATAATGACTTACGCGTGCATGAATGCTGTGCCAGAGAACACAGACATACATATAATTCCAACAGAACATAGACATACATTTAATGACTTACAGGTACATAAACAGAAACTTATATTGACTTACGGGTGCGTCAAACATATATTGACTTACGGGTGCGTCAACACCGCTCCAGAGGTCCAACAGAACACAAACATACACATAATGACTAACCGGTACATAAACACATACATACATATAGTGACTTACGGGTGCGTCAACACTGCTCCAGAGGTCCAACAGAACACAAACATACAAAAAATGACTGACGGGTACATAAACACAAACATACATATAGTGACTTACGGGTGCGCCAACACCGCTCCAGACGCCCAACAGAACACAAACATACACATAATGACTAACCGGTAAATAAACACAAGCATACATATAGTGACTTACGGGTGCGTCAACACCGCTCCAGAGGTCCAACAGAACACAAACATACACAAAATGACTGACGGGTACATAAACACAAACATACATATAATGACTTACGGGTACGTAAACACAAACATACAAATAACTACTTATCAGTAGATCAACACCGCTGCAGAGGTGAACAGAAGACAGATATTCATATTATGACTTGTAGATGCACCTACAAAAATATACATATAATGACTCACAAATACCTAAACACAAGGATACATATATTAATGGTACATCAGCGCAAAAATAGAAAGCTTAACTTACCAGTATGTTGTCATAGCTGCAGAGGTCCAACAGAAATCAAATATACATATAAAGAATTGTGGGTGCGCAAACACCGCTCCAGATGACCGAACAGATTACAAACATAAAGACATTAAATTGAATAATAATAATAGCAAATATAAATGCAGTAAATTGAAGTTGAATTGACATTGCGTCAAAAACAATATTAACAACATTTTTGTTTTTTTCGAATTTTGCCCTCCACATAACCATTAGCCTTTCCCTCTATCACAACACATTTCATCCTCCACTCTTTGACTAACTCAATATCGTATTTATCCTCAAATCCGTCATATAGTATCTTAAACTCGCATTCATCATCAAATTCATTGTCATCTAAAACACTTACTACGAGCCCTGAATACCATACATCCTTGCCACCTTCATCTACCATTTTATGTTTAATTCTTTTTCCTTAAAACTTTGGAACCTCTCCCTTTGATGCGCCTGTTCTTATTATTGTTCTAGTTTCCATTAATAATCTAGTGTCACCCTCTAATCTGATTTTTTTTTTTAATGTTAACAACATTTCTTGTCTTTCATTATTCTGTCTGATGACTGAACATTTTATTGTATTTGCTCGTTGTTCTGGAGCATCTTTTAAAAACTTAAAATTGATAGCAGGTTTGTTTTTAACGCCTCTATACCAAATTTTTTGTAATTTTCACCTTTTACCTTTTCTCCTAACTGTAGCCACTTTTCTGGAAATTTTTGCTGTAGTACTTTTTTTCGAAATCTAATTTGTCTTTGTAACTTCATTACAATTTCATTTTCAGTACCTAAGATTTGCTCCATATCCTCTTTACACATAATTAAACCACCATCCTTCCCAATTTCTGTTGTCAAAAACTCTTTTTCTTCGCTTGCCTTTTTTTCTTTTACTTCCTTTTCTAAGTTGCGCTTGTCCATCTCATCGATTTTGTACTGCAATATATTTGTTTTTTTTCTCTGTACTTTCTGATATATCCTTTTCTATTTCGCCTTGCTAGCAAAACTAGCCCTGCCAATTCTTACTGGGATTTCCCATATATCCAATCAGCTGTTTTGTTATTGTTAAACATGATGACACCAGCTGCAGCTACTGTTGTCATGTTAGGTTTCATTTTTAACCTGCGGTCATAAGAAGCAAAGTCACGTTCAGACACAATGTTAGTACGCGCACAGTTTTGAGTTTCCTCAAGGACACCAACATCTGGATTGTGATATTTCCCTCCAGGCAACTGGTCTCTTAACTGACTCTGGATCATAACTGAACACGAACAACATATAACTTCAAGACATTCTTGTGTTAAGGCATCCAAAAGGGGGTCATTACAATTAAAAAAAAAAACAATTAAACAATTAATGCTTAGTGAGATATTTGACATCAAAAAATGTAGAACCACTTAACATTATTGATGCATCAGAAGAACAACAAACAAAATAATTGAACATTTGCGACCAAACAGTATTTAAAGAAAAAATATGACCTTCCTCTTCAATAATACGAAAAAGAGGTCCTGATATCAGTTTATTAAAAGTTCCCAGAGCTTTTTTTTTTTTTTTATTTAAGTTTACAAGTTTTTTTATTTAAGTTTAAGCCGTAATACATAAACATAAGTCGTAATACAATTACGCAAATAATACAATTCAGCGCACTAACAATATAAAGCTAGGTTTCCAAAAAGATTTAACAAATACGTTTTACATTTATTTTTAGTAGAATTTTAGAATGTTGTCCATAGAGAGAATTAATTTTTTTAACTTAATTTTAAAAACAGGTAGAGTAATAGAAGGATCAAAGTTAGGTAATACTATTTTATTCCAAAGATGGGGTGCACGATATGAAATACAAAATTGATTGAACTTAGTTCTACAAAAAGGTTCACTTAAAAAACTAAAATATCTTAATGTGTACTCTTTATGTGTACTAGAGCTCTGGTTGAAGCATGAAAAATTATGTTGTCAGTATCAGGCCTAATTGATTCATGAAGGAAATTTGAACCATCAAGATTAAAAACAAATTCTTTAAGATGATCTTTATGAAAATACGTTTCTCCACCAAGTAAAAATATAATGTTAAACCGATGATGCAGAAATGAAATTATAAAATTTTTTGAAAACTTTTTACGCAAAAATGCCCTCCATTCATCAGCTTTCCCGTTCCGCTGATCGCCATGTCTATAGCTTGTAAGTTTTGAAAGTTTATAAAAAATATCAAAGGTACGTGACTTTTGGGAATTTATAAAACCACCATGAACACTACCTTTCTGCTCAACCACTTTTTCCCATTCTATGATTGCTTTTTCTGCATATATTCCTAAATTATGGATAACATGTAAGCCACAAAAAACATGATGCTTTTGAGAAATTTTTAATTTTTAATTTAAAGGAAGTAGATCATAGTTTTCAACAACAAAAGGCAAAATTGCTTCTCTCCAATGTTTAAATTGGCTAAAAAAACTTGAATTATTTATGGTGCGATCTGTCATCAAAGATTTGAGCGAAAAAATAAGCTTCCGAAGATCATTCTCATAGTTTTCCTCTTCAGGAGACAATATCTGAGACATATCAGTGAGTAAATTTTTTAGCTCTCCAAAATAAGGTTGTGCCTCGCCTGAAAACATATCTTCTATCCCAAACGTGTAGCTTCCAGATGTCGTTGTGACTTGAAAACTACCAATCTCTCTAAAATTATACTTTGTGCCATCTGTATGAAGAACATTGTGTGTACTATTCAATATAGCCTCTCTAACCTGAGATTTTGATAAAAGGTTCATTTCACTAAAAAATTCAGCAGCCAAAAATTTTTTTGGAAGTGTGCCACATGAAATTCCAGCCATTTTTTGTAGTACAGTTCTGATAACTGATTCAACATTGTTAACAGAAACATTTTTACTTGAAAGGTCATAATATACAGAACGAATTTCATCATTATATCTACCTCCTTCAAAAACATCAATTGCATTTTTTTCAAAAAAGTAAACTCTTTCCTTCAGCTTTTCTGAAAGATTTTCAAAGTATTTAAACTCTCCTTTAAGATTGAATCATTCGTTTCATCAGATGTTTTCAAAACAGTGTTTTCAATTTTTTTCTTAAAATACCATGCCTTTTGTCGATCTGATTGTAAACGTTTTCTAGCCAAATCAATTTCTTTTTCTAATCTAAAATTTTTTTGCAACAATTGGTTAATCCTACAATCCTTTCTAACTTCGCTTTTGTTGACATTTTTGACAATATATTTTGACAAGATTGCTTGATATTTTCTTTTATATTCATTACATCTTTTATTAATTTGTCTATTTTGTAATTTAAGATGATTAACTCTCTGTTCGTATTTTTTTATTTGATAGGCCAAATTACCTGATAATATAGGTAGTTTTTATCTGAATTGGAAACTGGCAGATTCACTTCATTAACTTGCGCTTCAAAAAAAAATTTCAGAATCATTTCCTAAAGGGGTGTATACAATAGAGTTTGGGGTAACAGAACACAAAAAATCATCATTAGCAATTTGCAAGATTAAATCAGAAGATACAGAAACAGTAATTTGATTTGGAACAATTTCACTATTGTGGATAAAGGTTGGGGTAGAACAAGCATCAGAAGGTGACAAACCAACAACATCCGGAAAAGCACCAATAAAAGATAAAGCAGAGCTTAAAAAATACTTTCTTAAATCAAAATTTTTGGCGCGATTTACTTTTGCAATAAAATCTTTTGACTTTTGAAGGCACTTGATCAGCATAACTCTTGGTATAGGGTATTTAAACAAGGATGTAAAAAATACTGAAAGATTTGGCCATGTCAAGTTAAATTTATCTTTTTCTTTACAAATTTGTAAAAAATGGCGATTGGTTAAAACCAAATCTGGATTTTTGAGGGATACAATGCCTCGTTTAATATTTAGATAATCCATAACAGTGTCAGAGACTAAAATTAAAATTAAATTTAATTTAAGTGACATAAAGAAAAATAAGGGGTGGATTATTTTGGTTTCAATAAATAGAATTAATAAAATGAAAAAAATTTGTGCTACAGTATTCCTAATTTATAATTTTGACTTACTTTCTTGACTTATAGATGGAGCAACCATTTTGGCGAGACTATTGTTAATGTCAACACCTAAAAAAAAGGAATTCAAATAATTATTACAAGAGTTCATAGCATTTAATCAACAAACAAATAGAGACAAATAAATAAAAAAAGAAATAAAGAATTTCTTACACAACTCCATTTTCATAAGCTTTTGTTGAATACTATTTTTAGGTTTTTGTTTTGAAAAAAACAGTTTAAATAAGAGCAACCTGTAGTTAAAATAGTAAAAATCAAGATTTTAACTTTATTGAAGAATGCAGACCTTTTACCTGGGAAAAAGTAAAAGATGTATTTTCATTTGATTAAAATTTTAAGAATTATACTTTCACTTTCAATTTAATTTTCATAATCTAACCAAAACAAACGCAAAAATCAAAACAGATAACGTCATTAAATACGCGAACAAAAGCATATATATATATACACATAATTTACGTATGCAAATCCTAAGTACCAATTCTTTAGGTAAACTTAAGTAAATAAATGTTTAAAATAGAGGAAAGGCTATACTTGCAATTTCCACCTGGACGTTTTTCAAGAACACTTTTTTTTCTATATAAATCAACCTTGAAGTTTTTAAACGCTGAGAACTAAAATTTTTTGTATAAATGTTAAAAAACGTCTAGATTCCATTAGATTCCCCGTCTTTTTCTTAACAAATATGGAAAGTTTCATAAAAATTAGATGTGTTTAAGATCTTAGGAACCCTTACCTTAAAAAGCTTCGTTTTAAAAAAACGTTCCCGCGGCAAGTTTTTTTATGAAAAGTGGTCTCAAGATATGGGAAATATATAAATGAAGCCATACAAAGCTTAGTACTTTCTATAAATGGTTGGAAAGAAATTGAGTAACACTAACTGATGCAAAAAACCTCAAGGCGCTGGCTTAACCATATAAAAAGATATAACAGAGCAAAGTTTATGAAAATTACGTGTTTTTTGTCAAACGTCAAATGTTTTTTGTTAAGCCGTGGAATCGCTACCTGAGGGTATAATAAACATTGTAAACGTTATATACAATATAATATGACGCATCCATAATGTTCCTTCTGACACAACACAAAAATAGTTTATATAATACAATTATTTACACTAATTACAGATCTAAACTCTCTCGATACATTGTATTGAAAAATTATAACAGAATTTTTGACCCACTGGGTCAAAAGTCATTTAGAAAATGTAACTTTTGACCCAGTGGGTCAAAAGTGACATTTTCTGGCCAAAACCTCTAAAACCAAAATTTTTTTTTTCCATTAAAAACAGTTTATTATATTGAAAAACATAATTTGTGGAAAAAATAACATTTGTTTTTTAAAAACTTCAAATTTTATTACATAATTACGCTAATTATTAAAAAACTCATTTATTTTCCATTTATCACGGCTGTTTCAAACCGAGCTTAACGGCTTCTTGTTATTTTTTGAAAATATTGTTTTAAGGGGTGTTACTAAAACTTCTATAACTTTTAAAATATTAAAGATAATTTTGTTTTGTAAAAAGAATAAAAACACCAATAAAATGTTTCATCTTACGACATTTAATACATTAGTAAAAAAACTTCTTTGAGTTTAAAAAAAACGCGACAAATAATGAAGTTGGCTGAATTCAAGTAATTTGATGTTACTTTTTATCAAAAAAAAATCAGAAAAATTTATTTCTGATAGTTATTTTCAAATATACTTATTTTTTGACCATTATAAAAACAAAAAAACCTTACTTAATTGTTTAGGGATAGCTAAAACAGACTTTATTGAGGTCTGAAAGCAAACCGCACTTTTCGCAAAGTTATGAAAAAAGTAGTTAAAAGGGGGACTAGCTGTTAAAAGAGTACATTTTTAAACCTAGGAGTTCTTGTTTTAGAAACTTATTTTCCTAAGCCAATAAATTCATTGCATTGCAAAATAAAGCCAGATTTCGATTTTGGAATACTTAGTCAAAACATTTAAAGCTTAAGCATTTATTTTTTTCTGTGCATACAGTTCTAATAATATGGTTTTAAGTTGTTAATAAATAAACACTCACCAAGTCTAATAAAATAATTCATGACCAAATTTGAGTTTAAGTTTTTGAATTAAACTCGCTTTTGGTAGTAGAATTATTTTATAGCACTTGAATCTATAGTCTCTTCTCTCAGTAAATAAAGTGTTTGAATATACAAATAGCTAATTAAAATCTTTTAAAAATTTGTTTTTATTCCCATTAAAAACTGTTTTATAATCAGTTGGTTTACTGATAGGTTCTTTAAGTAGTAAACTATCTTTGTACATCCAATTGATATCAGATTCATACTCATGCTAAACCAGAAAAACAATTGCTCCACTCAAAAATTTGATAACGTTTACAAATTCTTAATTTATTTAACTAAATTTTTACACCAACTTGATATGAGATTTATATTCCATTCTTTAACCAGCGAGGAGGTATGTAGAGCAGAGGTACTGCAAAGGTAGAACTAACTTCTGGTGATAAACATCGAATGGATATGTAATATATCTATAAAAAAATGTTACATATAATGAAGGACAATACATTTTTTAAATTAAATACACAAACATACAAGATCATACCCAACCAACATACCAGTTGCTCTGATCACAAGTTAAAATATAAAAGCTAGATTTTTACATACATTTGATGCAAGACTAGTATTCCATTCTTTAACCTGAGCGAAGGTATTGCATAGGTATAAATAACTTCTGAAGATAGGAACAGAATGGGCACCTACCTAATATATAAAATCAATATATTAAAAAATAATATTTTAAACTAACATTACACAAATATTAGAACAGAATAAAATTATCTTATATATAAATTAAAGATCTCATATAACTTATCTTACTTGTAAATAGTTTTTTTTTGTTGTTGATGTTTTTAATTTTTTAAATATTTTAACTAAATTTGATGACCACAAACAAGACAAAGACCTTGTCTATAAAATGAATTTTCGCCACGCTCAGAACACGCAACACACTTTCTCACCTTAGAGGCTTGAAGCTTCCTATCAGCTTTGCTGTGCAATTCAAAGCGTTTTAAAACAAGATGCAGCTTCTGCTCCTGATTTCTTACTGAATGCAACTGTCTTAATTCCTTATTTACGCTATTATGCAAACACTCTCCCTCCTCTTCACTTAGCAACCCAATAGTTTTATGGAATTTTACAAATAGTGCCACATTAAAAATAAGTTCATGCATTTTTCGTGTGATACTTTCATTTGGAAAGCAAGCATGAAACTCAATAGCAAATAAATTTAAGGTGGTCACGTACATAAAGATTAGTAAAAACCTCTTCAATATAAGTTGTCAAGTTCTTGAACATCAGTACAGATACTAAACAAGGTGCTTCATTCGCAGATAGATAAAGTAACATGGACTTCACAGTGACATGTTCTTTATTGACATGCATTGTCCACATTTCTTGTTCTTGTCTTATCTTGGGCTCAGATGGGAGAATCCTTGCACAAAGATTATACAGAATACATCTTAGTCTACGGAATTCAGCCGTGAGCATCCTTAATTGGCTCTGTAGCTTTACAGCATCAGAAACACTTAACTGCTTAACTAAACCCAACTTATTTGCAACTCAACAAAATATTGACTTTTCACAAGACATAGAATCACAAAACAACATGGACAAATCACTTTCTAAATTTGAACAAGCTAATAATCGAAGGAATATAAAAGCAAGTTTAGATCGTCTAGCTGCAGCATGTCTACCTAACTTAGAATAAGGTTTACTATTTCCTAACTTAAAGTAAGTATATTTTTTACTAACTATTGGCTTTTTAACTGATATATTCTGTGGATTACTTAATTTAAACCCACAAAATAATTCAGAGGAACCAATGTTGTCGTAGTCTAAATAAGAATCAACCACAACTAAATCCTTATCGCTACTAGCAAAACATTTGCAAATTTGGCTACTGTTCTGGCTTAAATCACTAATTTTTGCAATTTTTTTTCAATATTAATTTTTTTTAGCAATCTTACATTTTTGGCACGAGCAGATGCAAATTTACGCTGTGCTGTTTTAATTTTTTTTTTTTTTAAAAAAGTTGGAACTGCTCCTCCTGTTTTAGCCTACTACTCATAGTCTCTAATTGAGAACTTAATGAGTTACAATGTGTGTTGAGAGCCCTATTTTTAGAATTTAAATCTGTCATTTCAGCTTCATACTTAAATACTTGCATTTTAAATTTTTCTATTTGCTCCATATTTGTTTTATTTTTAGAAGTAAATTGATCAATTTGATTCAGTAGCTCCTGATTGTTATTTAAAGTGAAAAAGTCATCTGCATCTGGTGTTTTTTTTTTTTTTGGGTGGAGTATGCGACAGTTGCATTTTAAAAAATTCTTCGTTTTTTATAGCTTTAAAATTTTTTTTATATTTCTTTTTTTGGCGTGTTAACTTTAGGCACATTTTATCAAACTCGCCATTACTAGGCATATCAAAATCAATTGGCAAAAGAAAACTCATAAAACTAAATAAGTCACCTCTTATTTTAAAGACTGTCATTAAAATAGAAATGACATTGTTACTGATCTTATCTGTCCTAATTAATCGCTTAACAAAAGGAAAGTTACACCTATCTTCCCAACCATTTTTCCATCCAATATGTTGTTTTAGAATTTCCCTCTCAGTTGAATACATTGTTATCAAAATAATATTGACTTATTAATAAATATAATAAAAACAAATAAAATAATATTAATTGAAAAATATATGCACTTGACAAAAGTGGATTTAACAACTTATCTGATATTAGTTTGATAATCCAAAGAGAAAAATTAACTTAACTTTGCGTAACTTTGTTTAGTTTTATACTTCAAAAATTGACTCGGCGAAACAGTTGTTTGGAGAATATTCGTTAATAAATAGTTTGGGACGTAACGCATAAAGGTTACGTCATCGCAAAAAAAACGTCAACACAAATGTACGCCTAAAACTAACAAGATTAGTTGTAAAACATGATATTTTTGAAAACATATTTCATAACATAGCTGAAGGCACGTAAAATAATTTTTTTATTTTCATTTGCATAAAAGGTTAAAATTTTATTAACTCACGTCATCCATCAAAAAAGTTACGTTTTGCATTTATAAACGATCAGTTAAAAAATATAAATGCTTTAAAAACAGTCTTTTTGTAAAAAATTCTCTAGGATGACGCAGGAATCTGATAGAATGGACATTTAGGGTTAAGTGTTCCAAATTTCAAATATCAAGCACAAAGCTATGTTATGAAATCTTAGTTGACCCAACTCATGTTTTCCGGAAAATATGCGAAAATTAGAAAAGTGGTTCTAAATTATTAAAAATATTTTGGTAATATTTATTTTTATACCAATTAATGTAAATATTTATTTAACAAAGAAAGATAGATCTTTTATATTTTTTTAATTGCAAGATGAAAGCATTTATATAAAAAAGGTACTATTAATTTAGAGTTTGTGAATTTTTATACTTTTTATGCGGAAAGACTTTTTTTTTTGATAAACTCATGACGTCACGCTCGTTTTTATATTGAGTGAAACAGCGGTGTTATAAAAAATTCCGTTTTTACCCAACAAAATTAACAACAAGGATATTATTTAAATTTTTGTTTTAGGGAGAGTATTCTATCGTTGGCTCTTGCAATAGTTCAAGTACACCAGATGGTAGACTTTTTTTTTTTGTTACGTATCTTCTTTCTTAATGTGCAAATTAAAGGATCAGATGCACATAAAAGGCGATGAAAAAGGTCTAAACTGTTTTTTTTCCGATCGCATTTTCTTGTAAAATTTTCACGAAAAATCTTAAAAACCTTATTGGTAGCCTCTTGAGCCTCTTCAGAAAACATACCTAATGGAAGAGTAAATAGTTCGATGACTTCATAGCCATGAATCAAAATCTTATGAAGTGTTTGGGTCATAGGATACCAAGGGTACAGGAATACATAGAGCGAAGCAGTTTCCCAACAGAATGTTTTAAATTTGGATGAGTTAATTTCATAACCACTTGATATTGTGGCCAAAATAATATAAAGCCTTTTCATAAGATCTACATCGATGTTTATTATACTAGCTGAGACATCGTATTGCTGAAAAAATTGCCTAGCAGTGTTGCCATCGTTTGATGTACCTGCCCCACCTATTCCCGGTTGGTCTATGACAAGACCTATCCTTGTTCGAAATTCAGCACAGACTTCAAGCTTTCTCAGTTTAACAATATTTTTTTCGTCTTGATTTCTAGCCTGCCACTTCATAATCGGCATCTTATAAGAGATATGAAGCATACATTCTAAAAACCTTATCCAAGCATGCAAAGTTGAAACGCCATGTTTTATATTGCCTTCTAAAGTTTATTTTTGAACAACTAAAGATAATTTGTTCATTTCGATTGGAGATGCACTACACACTGAACAGCATTGGTATGAGTTGGTTGCTGTGGAAATAATAGTTTGAATTTTTCCATCTATCATTGTTAAAGTTACAATATGTTGTATTTCAACTTTCTTTGTTGTACCGTCCTCCAATAAAATAGGTACGACAGATAATATTATCTCTTTAATAGATGCCATAATTGACTCATATTCTGCAAGAATTATTTCATTTGATTCTTTTCTATATTTAAATCTTAGAGTTCTACAGTAATTAGTTGACGATGGTTTCGGATTTCTCCAAACAACCTGTTTTTTGTCATCTTTGAAACAATATAGTTCTAGAGGAACCAAGCAAGTTATGAAAAGTGATTCATCTGTATGAAGTTCACTAGAAACATCTGACAGTTGTTTATAAACTGATTGTCCTGTTGCACCATCAAAACCAGCTTTGCATATTATAAATAGTTTAGTACAATCTTTAAGCACAGGTGAACTTAACACAACACTATAAGCTGAACATATTCTTGATGCAGTATGAAAAAGAAGAGCTTGTTATGGAACCTCTGCAGTACAGTCACTGACCTGAATGTTTTCAGGGTAGCATTTATTTTCAGCCTCTTTTACAATATGATAGGATGGGTATAGAGAGCTGAATGGAAGAGCATTGTTTCTTAAATGCTGATAAGTTTCTTTGGATAAGTTAGCATCTAAGACTAGCGCTAATGATTGTTCTGAAGTAAGTGATTCTGTCGATAATTCTTTGTTGTATATTTTTTTAACCACTTTTGCTTCTATAAACCTTTTATCTCTTTTCAAACTTTTACTTGCTGCATATAAAAGTTCGTTTAAACTATATTTACTAAAAAGCTCTTTAATTATGCGATCTTTAGTTCTCACAGACAAAATCGAAGGGAGTCCACCTTAAAGTATAATATTATTTTATCAATTATTAAATCGTCGTAATAATAATACAAATAAATTATACACATTGTAATAAATTTACACATAGTTTAAGTAAACATATCACAGGTTTTTGTTTCGATTTTTTTTTTTTACAGTCAAATATAGTTTGGTTTAACCAAACTTTATATCTTTTTTCAAATACTTTACTTGTTCTATTCGATTTTTTCCACTTTTTTTTAGCTTGGTAAATGAATTTCGAAATAATTGACAAGTTATCATTAGATTCTTCAAAGTTGCTTTGGGAAACAAAACTCAAAATCTTTGCATGTAAATCATCATTTTGTAGTAAATTATTTTCCATTATATAATTCATAAGACATCTCCTTTCCATTTTTAAGAGATTGTCTGTTCAATAAAATACTTTTAATTTGAAAGAAAGTAAATTTAAAATGTTTTTAATAAAGTAATTTTTTTACGAGCAGTAACTATGAAACTCAGTTCCTTTCCTTTATTTCTCATTGGTTGTTATCGTGTTTTTTATCGATTACATATAATTTTATTGTTTTCGGAAATTATAAAATATTTATTATATATTATGTCCCAAACTTGTACTACGTAGAAGTATATAATTCATATTTTATCACAGTCTCTGAATTTTTATCACTTTAAAACGGTAGCATAAAAAATTAGGAATAATGGTTTCAATGAGATCTAAATGTTCATAGAGCAAATACGAGGAAGTTACTGGAAAGCAATTAAAAAGTACAAAAATATTTAATTTTAAACTAACGTCTTTAACAAAAATTATTATAAAGTCAAACTGAAGTTTTTAAATTTCAAATCTTCTTAAATTTTTTGTTATCAATTAAAAACGCATTAACAAGAAACGTAGACGTAGTTAATTGAATTTAAAAGTGTATTCGATTAGGCAGCTATAGGCAACCAATTTTTGTACCACAAGATCAATGTCATATTGGTATTCAATTATATATCATTTTAAGCGGTTGATACAGGTTGATCCGATGGTTTTAAATGATATTTTTGAAAAAAATAAAAACTTACAACTCAAAATTATTGATGTTTGCATTGTTGAAAATATTTATATAAAATGCAAAAAATATTTTTTTTTTTTATGTGATTTAAATATTAACAAAATACTATATAAGTCATTTATAAGTTAAAAAATAAACTTAAACTTCTTTAAAATAAGAAATCAAAGTTTTCAAAAGATGTAAAAAAATAAAATTTTCACGCTTTTGTTGTTATTGATAAAAAGTATTTGAGGAAATATTTAAACAACAAATATGGCGTTTTATTGAAAAATTATTTTTTAATAATATATAATTTCTGGCTTATTAACATATTGAGCAAAATTTGCCTTTTTCAAAATTTCAAAATTTAAAAACTTTTTTGTATGGTTTTGCCGGCTTCTGACCCACTGTGCGTCGTTACTAATTACAAATTGTTTTCTTTTTGTTAAGTAGCTTTTAAACCGTTTTAAAGCAGTACCTTTAATTCCATAATATTTAAGTTTTTGTAGTAAAATATAACGATCAACTGTGTCGAAAGCTTTTGATAGGTCAATGAAGATACCTAACAAGTACTGTGATTTTTAAAAAGATTTCGATAATTCATGCGCAAACTTAATTTTTGCATGTTCTGTTGAGTTACCTTTTTTAAAGCCGAATTGTTTGTTACATAGTAAGTTATTTTTGTTAAAATGTTTGTAAATTCTATTAGACATTCTTTATTCTAAGATTTTTGAAAATGCCGAAAAAACAGAGATGGGACAATAGTTGCTAATATTTGATCTGTCACCCTCTTTATAGATAGGAGTAACTTTAGCAACATTTAATTGGTCTGGAAATATTCCTTGATTGAGGAAATCATTAAAGGAAGCCGTCGTATTTGGAATCTTATTTGATAGGGAAGGACCTATCCCAATAAAAAATTTATTAAATTCATGGGATGTGACTTTTGGGTCATATAAGTTTATGTTATCAACTTTAGTCATCAGAGGCAGAAAACCTAAGCATGATTTTTGTTTTCCAGTAATTTCTTTCATAATTTGCCATGTGCGTTTCAAGTCGTTTTTACATTTATTAATTAGTTCTGAGTAGTAATTTTTTTTTAGGCTTTTACGTATTTTTTTAAATAGATATTTGTAATTTTTATATATTTTTTTGCGAACAGGTGTTTTTGTTTTTAGATATTTAATATATAACTTCTGTTTAACTTTTGACGATTTTTTTAATCATTTTGTAATCCAGGGACTTTTTAAACTTTTGTTTATTTTTATCATTTTTTCAACAATTGCAAAATTAGCGTCGTAAACGGAAAACAAGGTTTTATAAAATGTTTCGTAGATGTTTTTTGCATTGTCATTAAAATCAATATGATTCCAATGGAGTAAAGATAGCTGATATTTAAATAGTTAAAGATTTTTTTGTTTGAAAATACGTTTTTTTACAACTATAGGGGTGTTAATATTTTTTTCTAAATTTGAGTTTAAAATCAGGAATGTAGGAAAATGATCAAATATATCAGTTTGTATGATACCTTTTTAAATATCTTTAGTAAAATATCTGTTGTAATGATATAATCTATTAGGGTAGCCGTGTTAGTTGTTAACCTAGAAGGGCGATTAATTAAGGGTATAGATCCTGTTTCAAAAATCGTGTCATAAAAATTTTTAACTTTATGGTCATCGTTATAAAGAAAACAATTTATATTAAAGTCCCCAATTACAAAACTTTTTTTTTTTTCTGCGTTACTTGTTTTCACGATGTGTTGTAAAAACATGCTTATGTTTTCGCTCGCGCTGTCAGATGGTCTTAAAAACAACAGCTTAGAATAATATTTTTTGTTTTTTAAGTAAAAGTTCAATTGTTATAACTTCTTTATCGCCATCAGAGACGCCTAAATCTTTTCTCATATTAGAAAAGTTATTTTTATGAACATAAATTAGAAGTCCTCCACCCTGTTTATTCGTTTTTCTTTCTTGTGAGATAATTTTAAAATGAGGAATATTAAAATTATTGTCAACAGGGGCGCCCAAAGCATTTTTTGGTCTCTGAGATAGCAAACTTCCAGACATGAAGCAAACTTCAAACATTTACATGTTTATACTTATGTCAAATAAGGATGCTTTGCTAAAAATTGCGATTATTGGAGCTTGGGAAATTTAGGCCCGCCTGCCCCAAACGTGAGAGCAACAAGTTAATAAAATATTTTTTGTATTACTTCCAACTAGACTTATATTCATTGATAAATTTTAAATTTCATAGTAAAATATTTTAGCGTTCAAAAATTATGACCATATAAAGTTTAAAACCTCAATTTGAGGGGGTTGCAAATTTTATATTGTCATTATTTTTGAACTCTGAGAGATAATTCTATGAAACTTAAAATTTATCGATGAATATAAGTCTAGCTGAAAATAATACAAAAAATATTTTATCAACTTGTTGCTCTCATGTTTGGTACAGGGGTCTAAATTTTTCGGGCTTTTTTGTTCCCAAGCTCCAATCATCACAATTTTTTGCAAAGCATCCTTATTTGACATAAGTATAAACATATAAATGTTTGGAGTTTGCTCCATGTCTGGAAGTTAGCTTAATCTTAAAGACCGAAAAATGCTTTGGGCGCCCCTGATTGTCAAGATCGTTTAATGTAACCCATGTTTCAGGTAAACAAATGATATATACAATAATATATATAATATATATATAATAATCTTTTTCGTTAATATAAAACTTTTTTACAAAATTGTTAACGTAACAAATTGACTGGAGCAAGCAGAAGACGATGGTCTTATCATCTTGCCCCGTTAATTTCAATTATATTTTACAATCAATATCAATTAAATATAAGATAAACAGTTATAAGATATTAAAATATATATAAATATAAGAACTCGCATAAGTAAAATAGTCAAGTAAATGTATCTTTATAAATACAAATACAATTAAATGCATTTTTATAAATATAACCATAATCATTTCCAGCTATTGTGTAAATGGAAAAAAAAAATTTCAAGACGTGTAAAAAGATTTTTAAAAATAAGAGATTATTACAGTAATGTTAAGGTCAAGTAATTGTTGTTTAACAACGCATTTAAAATGTTGAAAAGAGTATCGTTTTAATCACATTTGTGAGAAATGAGTTCCACAATTGTGGTCCTCTTCTATATATTGAGAATTGAGATTGATTCAAAGACATTTTTGGAATATAGTAGTTCTGCTTAGAATGTTTTGTTTCGTATTTATTATCAATAAGTTGGAAGTAATAATGGAATATTTTTGGGACCAAATTATTTTTTACTTTGAACATAAACTGAAGGATGCTATAGATGTTATGTTCATAAATATTAAGAACTCTCAGTACTTTATTTGTTTAGCACTAACATATCCATTTGTGAATATGCGGCATGCTTGCTTTTGTTTTTTATAGACTAAGGCTAGTTTTGATTGGTAAGTACTTGCCCAGGCAACATTGCAGTAGCTAATTTAGCTATGAACAAATGCAATGTATAAACTTTTTAGACATATACTTAGTTTTATGCATAACTCCAATGCTTTTAGATATTTTATTTTCTAACAACCTGATATGCTCTTTCCAGCTAATATGTTCATCTAGAATGACTCCTAGAAACTTCACAGAAAATGTTCTTTTTAATATTGTTTTGTCAACTAAAATATCGGGAAGTTTTAATGGTAATGTGTCTGACTTTGATGGTTTTGTGAAAAAATGTATTTGCTTTTTTCAATGATCAAGAAAAGTTTGTTAGTCTTCAACCAAGATCTTCAAGCTCCTGATTTACTGTGTTAAAAATAGTTTTAATATTTGAATGGGTGTAGAAAGCTTGGGTGTCATCTGCAAAAAGAATAAAATTCAGTATACGAGAAGATAAAAATATTTTGTTAATATAGACAAGAAAAAGCAAAGGACCTAGAATAGATCCCTGGGGAACGCCACAAGTAATGGTTTCAAGGGAAGTGTAAGTTTCATTGTAATATAAAGATTGTTTACGATTGTTTAGATCTAGAATAGATCCCTGGGGAACGCCACAAAAAATAAAAATCTAAAATGGTTTAGCATCTAAACCATTTTAGATTTTTATTTTTTATACCATAATTACTAAGCTTGTATAGAAGGATCTCGTGATCCACTGTATCGAACTCCTTTGACAAATCGATAAATACTCCAAGTGTATATTGATTTTTGTCAAACTCACTCAAAATTTCGTTAACTAACTTTATTACTGCATGTTCAGTTGAATGGTCTTTTTTAAATCCGTATTGGTTATTAAAAAGGATATTGTGATTTTGGAGGTATGAAGTCTGTTGTACATTATGCGTTCTAGTACTTTCGAGAAGCATGAAAGTATGGAGATAGGCCTATAGTTTGATAAAATAGAGTTATCTCCGTCTTTATATATCGAAACTACGCGTGCTAATTTTAAGTGTTCAGGAAAAACTCAACTTTTAATAAGAGATTAAAAATATACAATAGGGAATATTCAATAACATCATAAACTTCTTTAACCACATCAGAGCTTATGTCATCAAGGCCCGGACTCTTTTTTGATTGTATTGTTTTAAATGCGTTTCGAAGCTCATCAGAAGATAAGTCAAACTCGTCCATTACAAAGTCCACTTCTTTTAAATATGATTTAAATATTTTTTTACTTTGAGTTATTTTATAAGCTAGTGTGTTTCCGATGCTTGTAAAATAATTGCTAAAACTTTCAGCAATCTTTTTTTGATCATTAATAACAATGTTTTTGTTATCGATGTTTAAATGGTTTGGCAGGATATTACCTGGATCTATCTTTTCCTTTCCTATTACTTCTTTAATAACATCCCATGTTTTTTTATTATTAATAATATTATTTTGTAAAAGATTTAAATAATAATTTAAGTTTTTCAAAAAGGTTTTTATAACTTTAATATTTTTTTTGAGCTTGACTCTTTTTTCTTGTTTTGGAAATGCTTTTTCATAAGCATTACTGAATTCACAGATAAAATGTTCATAGGCCTTATATGCGTCTTTGTAGTTAATAAGTTGTTGCCAGTTTATTAGCGATAAGTGACCGCGAAATACTTTAATACTATTGTTATTTATTTCCCTTTTTTTAATATATATTATTTTGTTTTGTATTCCGTCAGAATTTTCTTTGCGTATTGAATTAGATGTAAAAAAGATTGGAATATGATCACTTACATCGGTTTTTATGATCTCACTTTGAGTGTTATATTTTGAAAAATTATTAGTAAAGATATTGTCTATGAGTGTTTTAATTTGATAACACGAGTTAGTTTGTTAATTAATGGTAATATACTATGTTGATAAAGAATATTTTTATAGCGTTTAACTTTATTATCAGTTTTTATGTCTAAAAGGTTTATATTGAAGTCCTTCATTAAGTATAGTTGTTTATTTCTTACTGTTTCTAAATTCTGTTCTAAATATTTTTCAAATAATTTTATATTACCACTAGGTGGTCTACATATTGCAGTTAAAAAAAAGTTTTGTACTTTTTTCTTATTCATAATCAGTTCTAAGGTTAATGACTCACATTCTTCACAAGAATGGCTAAGATTTTCTGCTTTTTTAAATTGCAGTGTATTGTGGATAAAAAAACATATACCGACGCCCATACCTATACCTCTGGTTTGATGAATTGATTTGTATTCTGTCAACTAAAGATTCGAATTATTGGAATCTTCAACTTGACACCAAGTTTCTATAAGGCATATTACCTTAAATTCACAGTTTATGTTATGTAACATAGATTTAAAATTTCAAATTTTTTTTTCAGACTTCTAATGTTTAAAGTTAATGACGTAAATGATGGTTGCGTTGAGCCTATATAACAAGAAACTTCCTCAACATTACAGTAACAAAATCAATATTCTCAAAAAGATTTATATCAGGGTCATTATTTTTATTCAAAAGTAGTGTATTTTTCTTATCAAAAATCTCAAAAGTTTTTGTTTTAGTTATTTTATCAGTCATTTTTGTTATTAAATTTTTATATCTCTTTAATGATAATAAAAATTAATATTTTTACTTAACTATATCTTTCTTTGTAGATACGTTTTTTAGTTTAATAATTTTATCGTACCTTTTTCCGACATTTTTTCCTCTTTCTCTTCTTTGTTTTGTCTCAATAAACAATTTATTCCTTATAATTGCTGTTTCTCGAGAATAATCTTCATTGATGTAGATGTTTAGTCCCTTAAGGCGATGAGCTTCTTTTAGAATTTTATCTTTATCTTTATATCTAAGTAGTTTCATTATTATAGTTCTCGGTCGTCCTTCTTTTTTGTAACCTGTGCGGTGAGCTCT
The DNA here is from genome assembly GCF_038396675.1 of Hydra vulgaris. Classification (NCBI taxonomy): domain Eukaryota; kingdom Metazoa; phylum Cnidaria; class Hydrozoa; order Anthoathecata; family Hydridae; genus Hydra; species Hydra vulgaris. The sequence continues at coordinate 772,466 of NC_088927.1, forward strand.
ATCAATTTCAACTTCGTTGACTCTTAAAGTATTAGAGAATAGTTTAAAAACTTTATCTTCGGTCTCATCCCAGGTTTCGTTTATACTTTCGGTAATACCTTCTATTCCCAGGTTATTTCGTCTTGATCGATCTTCTAATATCCTATTTTTCTCGCTAATATTTTTTATAGGACTTTCTTTAAGTTATTACATGCCGTTTTAATTTTTTGGTCGATTAAATGTTCGTGAAAGTCAAGACTATCTTTTAATTCATCAAGTTCTTTTTCTATTTTGTTTATTTTGTTTATACTATCCGCCAATTTGTTTTCAATTTGGCTTAATCGATCATTTATTATTTTTAAATTGGAGCTGAAAATCTCATCAAAGTTTTTTTCTTGTTGCTTCAGCATTATTTCAGTTTCTTTTTTGTATTCGCTGAACATTTCTGTCAACATTTTCTTTTTGTCTGATTTTGTTACTGCCATAATAATCTTTTTGATTTGCTATCAACAAGATGCGATTTTAATAATTCAATATAAATATATTAGACACTTTCTGTTGAAGTACAATTCGATACTTTGCAATTGTTACTACGATAAGAATGAATTCAAAAACTAAATAATTTCTCAACGTGGTTAATTAAGCCGCCATTTTTAAGCTGCCATCTTACCGAGTGTTTAAATTGACGTGTTTAAGGGTTAGGGTTAGGGTATTAAAAAGATTTTTTGTTTCTTCTAAAAAATCTAAACGTTTTTCAAAATTCCGATTTAAACTTCTTATATTGAGGTGGAGAATTCTAATTCGATTTGAACTTTTTTTATTTGCATTCTGAAAAAGAAAATTTTCTTATTCTTTAAAATAAAAATAAGCACAATCCGTTAATGTATCGCAAAAAAAATTATTATCTGGATCTATGTTTCCATCAGAGGAAAAGCGGTTTCCTTCGAAAAAATTGAAAGTAATGGATTCAAAATTACTCAATAAAAATCCATGGTTGTTAAAATTAGGTTACGTAAGGTTTCTTTTTAAGAATGCGTAATTCGATTATTTGTTTAGAGCGTTTTTAAAAATATTATTTTTAAAAGAAATAATTTTATCGTATCGAACCGAAACATTCTCACAGTTTAAACGTCGTTCTTTCACTTCCGCAAACAATTTTCTTCTGATTACAACCGTTTCGTGAGAAAAATCTTCATTTACATAAATGTTTGTTCCTCTGAGAAGAGTTGTTTCTTTTAAAATTTAAGCTTTACCCTTTAGACTTTTGACAAAAAAAGTTGGATTACCCTTGGACATCCATCTATTTTTGGCCGTTGCAATGTGCACGTTCAATTTCAATGCCCTTTTAACCCAGTTTTTGAAAAAAAAAAAAAATGAACCTTTTCTTCGGTTGCCTCCCAAGATTCGACTTCGTCTTCACATATTCCATCAATTCTTAAATTACCTCTTCGTGATCTATCTTCGAGGTTACGGATTTTTTCGTTTAAAAATTCATTATTAATTCCTTGTTTAATTATTTGTTATTGATTTTGTTAAATAAATGTTTATCGTTATTTTCAATCTTTTTATCAATTACGTGTTCGTTCGTTACGTGTTCGTTCGTTTGTTACGTGTTCGTTCAAGCTATTTTTCAATTTTTTTAATTTTATTTGCATTTGTAATGATATTTGTCTCAAGTTTATCTAACCTTTCGTTTAGTATTTTTTTGTTTGACTAACAATAGCAATTACAGTTTTTTCTTAGTTTTTAGATATAACTTCAGTGTCATTTTTAAAATTATCTAGCATTTCTTTCATCATTTTTTTTATATCTTGGAGTGTTACCACCATACTTAATTTATAATATTAATAAGATCTTTTTAGTTAGTAGGTTTTTTAAATTTTTCTATATTATCTTTAAAATTATTTGACTTTGTTAATTCACTTTTTCTATTCGAACAAATTCATGTCTTTATGGTGCAAAAAATGAATTATAATTGTTGATCGTAAGGTGATTAAGCTTTAACTTGTTTGAAGACAAGCTAGCAGATGCCTAAACAAAAGTTATGTCTTTTAGAAGAAGAAAAATTGCATTATCTTTAATGAAATAAAACTGTACTAAAAGTCACCATCGTTATTGTGTATTAGAAACTAGAATTATTGTCGTTATTGTGTATTAGAAATTAGAATCTAGTAGCGAGTTCTATCGCATTTATGTTGTACATATATAATATATATATATATGTATATCCATACAAAGGCATAAACTTTTTTTAAATACGGCAACGAGAAAAATTGTTTTTCGGACTAAGGAAAGCAATCTTTTTTTGTCCAATCAAAATAGGGAGCCATTCCTGTATTTAACGATTAGTTGAATTGAGAGATGTAGCTTAACGGGAAAGCACTGTAAATTAAACATATTTGTTTATAAATCAGCTGCTAAAAAAATCAGGGCCTAAAGATTACCTATTTACATATTACCTAAAATTATTTAAGTAATCATACATATGCATACGCATAGCAAAATTAGACCTTTATTTTTCACCACATTGGTTATAAGATAAATATGTTGATTTTTTTTTTTTTATTACCTAGTTGAGTCTAAAACTTATTTAGTTATCTAGTTGGATCAAAACTGGACCATTTAGGTTATATAAGACACTTTAGTTTTTAATCCCCTCTCGTTTTGTTGAAGTTTTTAGTATGCTAAATTTTTGATTAATTCTCTCTAACTGGAGTTATGTAGACACATTATATTGTAATATTTGTTATATATTTTTATAGACTGAGATGTTAAAATGCAGGCTTGGGTCTACGATATAGCTGTTGTGGCTGAGGCTACACCTTAAAATAGTTATCGAAATAAAAAATAATTAACTTTTTAATTGAAGTATTACAATTAATTTTCCAAGTAAAAATACAATTACTAATTACTATAAGTTTTTTTAATTGCTGTGTAAAGTTAGCTTTAAAAAAGATTACTCAAAACTAAAAAAAAAACGAATTAATAAATAAGATCAGTCGTTGCGCTTAAGCTCTGTGGCTAAGCCATCAACGATCTGATTTTACCGCATAGACTGACTAAATTATTGTTTTTTTTTAAATAGTATGTTTTCATTGCAGAGTCATCAACAACAAGTTGGTGGTTATAGCAGGTATGCTTCTACTATTCAAAACATTAAAAATTGCTTCCAAAACCAAATAAATAATAATTAGTAAACTTTTTTGCTAGAAAATGCTCTGATACGAATCCTTTTGTTCCGACTTTCAAAATACATCAGGGTTTTATCGCTTTAAAGTAAGTAAATTTTTAAACTATGTTTTCACAAACCACATTATAACAAGATACCAGGTATTTTATAACTGTAACTATGTTTACTTATATAATTGTTTCTCTGCTTATTGTTATAACGTTCCTATAAAATTGAACTTATTATAACAGTTTTATTATATTCAAAAGTTGAACAGTTTTGCTACTCAGGGTTAGGAGTAGCTTTATCACTGATATACCACACTGTATAAACAATTACCACTTTCTTTAAATGTAAACAATTAAATGTTACATTCTTAGTTCTTTTTAAAAAGTTTCAATCTTTTCATTTATGCTTCAATTAAAGAGGATCTTATTAGTTGATTCTACTGTCAGAAGATAGAGTCTATAATAGAACTATAACATTGGTAGAAGAATCAACAATATAGAAAACTCCAATAATATAGGAGAGTCCTCAAAAAACACAATTATAGGAAACTTTGTTTCCTACAATTTTACTTTTTGGAAAACAAATACTTTTCAATTTTATGAAGAAGCATTCGATAGTGATCTATCATATTTGAGAGATCAATTGTGATACTTCTGCAATGGCCTTTTCATATATAAAATTGATGACTTAATTTTCTTCTGATGTAACTTTTTTTTTAACTGAACATTCGTTGGATTAAACTTTTTAGATTACAATTAGACTACATGATAAGCGAAACAATATATCTCAGCAGAGTCATGAAGTTGACAATATAAAAAAAAACAAGTTTTAATAAAATTAGGTTTGGTAATGACTCTTATTACTACGATTGGTATAATATTGCTCATGAAATAGCTTCAAATGTAAAAGAACTAAAAACTAGCAAATAGTTCGTGATAACTAATCGTCATCTTTAATATCTGAATATTTTAGGCATTATATCACTCTACCTCTACTGGACCATCTTATTAATGAACTTGATTATCGAATACAAAGGACCTTTTGCTGTTCCAGCCATCATTTTAAGTTGCCTGAAAGCTAAACTTGGAAAATCAACTTTCAGGATCTTCTGGATATCTATCATTTAGATCTTTGCATCCAACCTCTGTTCATGCATGATTGGAATTAAGGTAGCTTTTTTGGAATAATCGATCAAACCCCTTCTCTAATATTATTGAAATATTATATAAGGGGTTTGAAATCATCCTTGTAACGTTTTTATGATTTTATTGGACAACATTTTTGAAACTTACAGAAATTTATTCAGATCTAGGCTTTGTTATTAGCATATTTTTAGCTTCTCGAGAAAGACGTATTAAGATGCTATTTGAGACGTTTAAAGTTGCTATTTGCAAATTAGCTTTGATTGAATGATAATAATTATTAACTCCTAAATTTATAATTATTTTTTGTTAAAAAATTTTTAAAAGTTTAGAGCATCTTGTTATTTATTTTAATTTTTCTTAGTAATAAATTTATTTCCTGTTTTGTATACTTTTCAGGTTCTTTGACTCCTAAAATGTTTAAATTTAAAAGATGCAAAAATACAAGACCGACCTTTCAAGCCCAAGTGAAATAAGAAAAAATTAGGATAAAAAAAAAACATTTTAAATAGATGTTCAGAACAAAACAAAGACACTATCGTAAAGCCAGTAAAAAAAAAAAATAATAATAATAATAATGGCATTGCGCATGTAATAGAAATGGTTAACTCCCGAGGGAAAGTCTTGACACGAACATTCATTTTATAAGTCCTGTTTCTTTCTTTCTTTCTTTTTTTAACAGATAAGACCTTCGGACATTATAAACGATTTCTAAAAGTCTTTCTAGAAATTATTAGTGATGGAAACACAAATAATTCCATTTGGGTATTATATGAGCACGAATTTACGTGAGCCGGTAAAATTTGTAGCGGTCAACGTAAAAATCAGATAATTAGAAAAAACAAAAAGTGAATATCTATATCTATACTATAAAATAGTAACAAATTTTGTTGTTTTACAATGTCTCAAAAAATTATACGACCAAACAAGTTTTCCCATAAAAAAATGTTTACGCTCTAAACTATACTAAAAACAGTGAATTTTAATTCTATTTATATTTTTTGATTCATGCTTCAGTTGGTTTATTATTTGTCCTAAAAAATACTTAGTATTGAAAAGGCTTGTAAAAAAAGTTATTCGACCAAGCGATATTTAGGTAAAGTTTAATTATTTTTATGTGAAATTTGTTGAAATATTTTAGCAAATTTTTATACAATTAATGAAATTGCATAACAAAAAACTGTTTTTTTGTAATAAAAAAAGAGTTTTGTATAAAAAAAAGGTTTCATGTTTTTTTAAAGTATACTGGTTGGAGGTAAACGTCACTGGAGTGTTTCTCAGAGAAATTTCGCTGTCGATCTAGTCAATCAGGGTAACCCCTATCGTCAGGTACAGCAAGAGACTGGAATTCCTCATAATACAGTATCCGACATAATGAAGAAGTAAAATTTGATCGGAACAACAGCCACAAAAGAAGGGCTGGGTTGCAAAAAAAAAGACTTTTAAGAATTTTGATATAAAAGTCAAGAAAAACCGCTTCATTTCTGCTTGAAAACTGGCTGAGCAAGCTGAAGAGAATTATGGAATCAAATTTATTATTAATTCAGACAATCAGAAATCGTATCCGAGACCACGGATTTCAAGGACGGCTTGTGCGTAATAAACCATATTTGAGTAAGACCATGTGGACATGCGGATAAGCGTTTGACCATGTGGACAGGAATTTTTTATATGATTGCTATATTGCTATATTGCTATATTGCTATATTGCTATATTGCTATATTGCTATATTTATATGATTGATATATTGCTTATTTAAATTTGGTTTTAGTGTTGTCTTTATCAATGTAATTAAAACATTATATTATGACATCAGTGCATATCTTAAAATAAACGGTTATTTATCAAACAAAATAAATATATACAGAGGAGTTAGGCAAGGATGTCCCCTTTCCATGATACTATATATAATTCAGGCAGAGATTTTTGCAGGATTTATTAGGAGAAATCCAGAAATTAAAGGAATCACAATCGACAATAAAGAAACTAAACTGCAACAGTATGCGGATGACACTGTCTTTTTCCTATCGACTGACAACTCAATAATAGCTTTAGGCAACGCTCTAAACATATACAAACGAGGTACAGGAACAAAGTTGAACATCTCCAAATGCCAAGGTCTGTGGCTTGGACGAAACAGATCTATAATAAAAGACAGTTTTCTAAATTTCGTATGGCATGATACTACTCTTAAGAGTCTAGGTGTTAATTTCTCTAATTCTAATCAATATATCAACCGACAATGGAACGAAAGCATAGAAAAGTTGGACTAAAAGATAGAAAAGTGGGAAAGATTTAAATTATCGATTAAAGGAAAAGCTCTAATAATCAACCAAAACTACTAAGTGGCCTATGGCATCTTGCTTTCACCCTACCTATACCATGTGACAAAACCATAAAACTATTAGAACGAAAAATCGACAACTTCCTTTGGAATAATAGCTCCATAAAAACACCTAAACAAATTTCCAAACTCCCTATCAATAAAGGCGGTTTAAACATTATCGACGTGAAAAAAAAACTGCAATCGATTCAACTAAGTTGGATTTCCAAATATTTTGATGACAACAAACAAGGAGCGTGGAAAGATTCAGCCCTTCATATTTTTAATAGTTACCGACATGCAAATCAAGGAAATCTTATATTTCTCACCACGCATTCTTCAAGCTCATTAAAAACTCTACCCCCCTACTACCGTCAAACAATAAAAACGTGGAGTCATCTCTATAGAAAATTCAACAACCACAAAAATCTTACCATCGAGGAAGTACTAAACCAACCCATATTCTACAATCCATATATAAGACACGAGCGTAAAATCCTTTAACCATCACCAGAATCCACAAACAACAGCATAATCAAGATAGGCGACATTTCAAAAGTATTTGCTAACGGCTTTCTAGAGAGTCAACTCCTCGGTATAAAGCAACACCTTCTAACAAAAATAATAAATTCACTACCACCGAAATGGAAACACCTCATAAATTCTCAAAGTTAAAATTACGACCACAACAAAGCACTAACATCTATTTATCTAAAAAACTCACCCTCTCTCAAATTTATAAACCTCAAACCAAAAAATGTATACACTATCTCCAAAAATGATGCAGAAATAAACCTAACAGGAAAATTTTATAGATGGGCAGACTACTATAAATATAGCATGAGAAACATAACAACAAAAGACTGGTCCCAATTATTTAACTACATCCACAAAAGTAACATCAACAATAAAGCAGATGAAATTAAATACAAACTAATACACTTTGCAATTCCAACCAACTCGATTTTTAAAAAAAGAGGCTTTGTAACAGACGATCTCTGCCCTCAATGTATGAAAAAAACGGAAAACCTTCCCCATATGATGTTTAGATGTGAAAAAGCACAACCACTCATAAAATACACACTCGCTCTTATTCATAAAATCTATCCACATCATCCACCTCTTAAAAATACATTCAAAACTTTACTTTTTCCTTTAACACCTGTAAATAGTTTTTATATTGGAAATTTACTTCTTAACGAACTTTTATATAACTTATATTGTAATAGAATGAGGTCGTTCCATGAAAAGTCGATGTTTGCTAAAGTGAGTTTGTTAGAGGAATTCCAAAACAAAATCAAAAAGATTTTGTATGAAGAATTCGAAATTTCAAAAATATCAAACAGTAAAGAGTTTTTTCTTTTACAATGTAGAAAAATCTGGAGCGAAGATAACAAAATTAAAATAGATATAAACAACAATCTTTTTCTAAACTAAAATGCCCAGATTATTTTTGGAACTTTTTCGATTATTTTCGAATCTTGCTTTTCATGTTTTTCTTGTTTTTTTTTGTTTGTTTTGTTATTTGATTTTATTTCATTTTCGTTTCTTCTTTTTTGTGTATGTGAGGTCTTCATTTTTTTATATTAAGTATTTAACTCTTGTGAGTTTTATATGTGACTTAGTAGTGGAACAGTGGACCGTCTTGTAATTAATGCCATTGTATTCATTATTAATATCTCTACAAGGCAGACGCCGGCGGAGAGAAATAAACAACAATATGATATTTGAGTAAGATACTCAAATATGGTTTATTACGCACAAGATTGGAGTTTGCAAAGAAGTTTAAAAACATGCCGTTAAGTTTCTGGATTTCATTAGGCTGCGTGAGAGGAACTGTAAAGTATGGTGGCGGTAACGTGATGGTATGGGGTTCAATGGCTTAGAAGGGTGTCGGAAAACTCCAATTTATTGATACTATAATGGATCAAGTGCAATACAGAAGCATATTAAAGCAATTAATTATTAAAGCAAAATTTGAAGTCATCTGCTCAAAAACTTCGGCTAGGATCTGATTTTTTTATTTTAACAAGATAACGATCCCAAGCATAGTGCCACTAAAACCAAGGAGTGATTTGCTGAAAATAATGTTAAGGTCTTGGAATGGCCCGCACAATCACCGGACCTTAATCTCATTGAACATTTGTGGGGAATTTTAGACTGAAAAATTGAAGATCGGTCATTTTCCAAAAACGATCAAATTGGCAATTAAAGAAGCCTGGGAAAAGATTTAAACAGAAGAAACAAAATCTTTAGTCGAATCAATGCCTAGACATCTAGAAGCTGTAATCCAAGCAAAGGGAGGCCCAACTAAGTGTTAAAATAATTGTTTTGTTATATAATAATTTATTACGAAACAAATAATGTGTTTGGTCAAATATTTTTTTTGACAATAAAAAAAGTGACTTAAATTCCTTTATTTTAAGACTGAAAACTTTGTGATTCATATTTTACATTAACATAAATAAAACCTATTTAAAAACATGTTTTTTTATTTTTCTTAATCTTGAGTTTTTTATTAAAATTGAGTCTAAATTTACGAAAATACAGCACTTTTTTTAGGAAAATTATTCAAAAAAATGTTTGGTCGGAGAATTTTTTGGGACACTGTATTTTGTATTATCTATTAGTATTATCGTATTGTTTAAGAAATAGATATTTTTTCTTTAATATATTCTTATATTAATAATAAAATAAAAGCAACTTCCTTTGATCTTATTTTTATTTAAGTGACATTTGATTATAATTATTACAAATATTTTTATTCGCTTTTTATTTTTACTGTTACTTTTTATCATTAAAATTATTTTTTATTTACACTGTTATTATCATTATTTTTCATATATATATATATATATATATATATATATATATATATATATATATATATATATATATATATATATATATATATATGAGTAGAAAATCACTTAAAAAATTTTTTTTTTCACTTTACACTGTGTTTCATCATGTGAAATGAAAAAAAATTTTTGTTAAGTGATCTCTACTCATGTATAATTACTCTGTTCTTCTAAAAACATTGAGCACTCTATTGTTTAGAATACATTTTAAAGTTGTTTAAATATATATATATATATATATATATATATATATATATATATATATATATAAACAAATATATATATATATATATATATATATATACATATTTATATATATATATATATATAATATTTAAGTGACATCTTTAACAGTATGTGTAATAATCTTATAAGCATTAAAACATCATATACGGTATCATACTATTTATTTCTTTTTTTACGTAATATTTCGGCTCATATAGTGAGAGCCATTATCAAACTGATAAAACCTTTTTTTATCAGTTTGATAATGGCTCTCACTATATGAGCCGAAATATTACGTAAAAAAAGAAATAAATAGTATGATACCGTATATGATGTTTTAATGCTTATAAGATATATATATATATATATATATATATATATATATATATATATATATATATATATATATATATACATATATATATATATATATATATATATATATATATATATATATATATATATATATATATATATATATAAATATATTATAAAATAGTTTGTAATTATAAGTACCAACATTTTTCTTGTCTTTTTTATTACAGATTATTTAACAATTATTTATACTATTATTTATGTAATTTATCATGAATAAAAAGAATATGAGATTAAAAAAAAAAATGGTTTTTAAATTCTCTAAATATAAAAAATAACAATTACTACTTTGCCATATATACACGCATATATATATTTTTTTGACTTTTATGTTTTTACGACTTTAAAGTGCATTTCTATGATAATTTAATAATAAACTAATATTAAATCAATACAAATTTTATTTAAACAAATGTAGCAAAATAAGCTTATACATCGTAGTTATCACTTTTTCTTTCTAAATATAATATTGCTAATAGAGCAAGATCGATACAATTTGCGTCGGCAGATTTTTCTGCATCGAGCAGCAGATCGTATTTTATCTTTATACCATGCATCCAAAGCAGGGGTTCGGTCGAATTTCTTGATGCTCCATCCTTCTTCACCTAAAAGAGATTCAAGACGATCACGTGGTAGTTTGTTTCTCGAATCCGATATTACTCTGTTAACGTGGAAACACATACGTTCTACTTGGACGTTTGTAAATGGACAAAGTAAAATCAACTCAAATACGTCTAACACATATCTGCATTCAGCAATAATTATATCTGGTGTAAATATTTTTTTCCACGTTTTCAAATAGTATTCACATAACGAATTTTTTAACATTTGAAATGTATAACTTTTTTAAACAATCCACTCAATAGAAATTTCATTAGTTTTACACTCCCAATTTTTTAGGAGATCATTAAAATGTGAAACCACTTCTGCAATTTCTTTACCACGAAAAGTAATCACAGGGTTCATTGGCCAAAAAGAAATGTTCAAAAGAAAAAATAAATTACAGAATAAAGGAGATAACTTAACATCTTTGAAACGTAAATCCATACTAGTTGTTAAACTATTCATTATATCAGTATAAATGTATTTCACCGATGCATTAGTTTTATTAAAATTTTCTATAGGAATGTTTTGGTAAATAAAATTGCCAATTTCTTCGACTATACTTTCAATTAATTTTTTGTAGTTTGTTAAAACAGTTTGCTTTGTTGAAATATTGCCTAACGAATTATTTAAGAGATCTTTAAGTTTTCCCATTGTCCAATTAAATTTCTGCACCCTGCGGAGAGCTTTTACAGGATTATGTAAATATTGCTGGAAGTCAACACTCAAGCGTATCAACGTTACAAAAACTTCAAGATAAACAGATAAATGTATTACAAGAAATGAATTTTTCCAAACTTTTAAGAATCCCATTAGTTCGGCTTTTTTTTGACGGCTGAGAATCTGTTTGGCTAAAGACTTTATATGAGAAATATATGCGCTATAATTATCTAAATCTATTTTCATTGCATTCCACTTATAATCCAGCCAATGAGTACGTATGAATTCGCTGGTTTAGTAACAGATTTTTCCCAAGCTTCTTATAAAAGTTTCAATTCTCGTAAACGTTTTGGCGATTGTTCATAAAGTCAATGTAACTATAGTAAGAAATTTTCACAATTTGCAAATCCCTTGCATTTTTCAAAAGCATCTTTTAATGCAAGCTCGAGACGATGGTTTAAACAATGTATTACTTGAAGCCATGGAGATTTTTTTTTCCCCCTAAACCTGAATGAACACTAAGATATACGCTAGCTCCATCTACGTTTAATCCTAATAGTTTTTTTAGCAATGTCATTCATTCCAACTCTTGCAAATGCTGGTTCTAAACAGATTTGTATTCCACAGGCATTACCATTGTCAGGGCTTTCAACCGAAAAAAGTGTAACGCATGGGCTGCCCTCAAAGAAATACAATACATATACTAATTCCTGTTCGAGTGTAGCAATATCACAACTGCCATCACTTAAAACTAAAAAATTCTTAAAAACAGAGCCATTACTTGGCTGCCCTAACGACTTCCTTAATCCGGTAACGGGACAGAAGAAAAGATCCTCAAATTTAGTAAGGGGCCTTCTAAAATTAGAAAAAGGGTTTAAAAAAACCCTTTTTCTAATTTTAGAAGGACCCATACTAAATTTGAGGATCTTTTTTTTTTGTTATACCTAATAATTGAAGGTTTTTAAAATTTTGGGGCCGTAATGACAGGTTTCAGGGTGTGCTCTACCTCCTATGCTACGGTACTGATTAAAATAAGAGGGATGTTTTAAAAGAAAAATTTCTTTATATTTCTATGAAAAAAAAATTTAACATAAAATAAATTTTTTTTTCAAAACATTAGTTTATTTTATTATAGAAAGGAATATAAAATCTTGACTGAGATTGCAATCTAACTAAGTTTATCCACTCTTATTTGTCAAGTTTCACGTTTTTAAAAAAACGTTAGCAAGGTAAATACAGTAATTAATCTAGATAGATTAACCACTGTATTTACCTTGCTATGGATATACAGTGGTTAATCTATCTATATTAACGGCTATTTTATAAAAGCATTATTTTAAACATGTTGATTTATAAGATCAATAAAAACTGAGTTCGCGGTTTTTTAAGAAACTCAAAATTTAAAGACCAGAATTTTTTACGGAATTTTTTAATTCGCGATCACTTAATTCGCCCCTTGAGTATTATTAATATGTTATCGAATAGTGCTATTCGATTATCGAATATTAGTATTCTTTAATCGGAACAGTTTTGTTCCTTTTTCAAATAGTAATACATTGGATTTCATCCTCCACCCCCCTCCTACCCTTGTGAAGACCTTGCAATTAAAAAAATGCGCCGAATTACTTGAACACACTTAGCAATTTTTTTTTTTTTTTTTTTAAACATCTTCGCTTCCAACAAGGCTGCAAGCAGCCACTAATTTAAGTTGGAAGTTACTGAAAGAGAAAAGATGAAGATTGTAGAGCAAGATAACGATTGACGGACGACTTAAAAGATTGCAAAATGAATCAGGAAAGCAAGATGAAGGAGCGAATTCCAAAGAGCTGATGTTCGAGAAAAAAAACTAGACGAATAAGCGTTTTTGGAGCACTTAGGAACAGTCACAGAAAAAGGATGACACTTAATTGAATGACGAGTAACACGAGAATGAATTATAGTAGATGGCACAAGAGACGCTAGTTCTTTAGAGCAGTGCCCGTTATAGTATTTGTAGAAAAGAGAAAGAGAAGCAACATTACGACAATGTGATAATGGTTGGAGGTTGGCTGCAAGAGCAGGTCCAACAATGTTTACAATACGTTTTTGCACCTTGTCTAAAAGAGAAAGGGCATCATTAGAAGATCCGCCCCAGATATGGCAACAGTATTTCATACAAGGCCGGATTTGAGATTTATAGAGATAGAAAACAGAATCCGAAGTAAGAAAGTGACGAGCTCGATAAAGAGATGCAACCTTAGCAGATGCTAATTTTGCAACCGATTTGATATATGGTTTCCAAGAAAGATTGGAAGTAAGAGTTAATCCTAGAAGATGAAGAGTAGGTGACTCATCGAGTACATCACCGTTCATAAATATGGGAAGATCTAAATTATTGCGATAACAATTGGCTGAAAAAAATTGAGTTTTATCTGAATTAAAGTTCACCAGCCACTGTGAGCTCCATGCTGTAGCAAAAGTGAGATCCTTTTCAAGCTCAAATGCCCTCTCCAAGCAATCAGAGGGTAATGGTTTCTTATCACGACAAGAATAAATGGTAGTATCATCAGCGAACAATGCCACCTTAGATGTGAGAATATCTGAAAGATCATTAATGTAAATTAAAAAGAGTATAGGGCCAAGGATAGAACCTTGAGGAACCCCTGAAGTTACAGAAAAAGAAGAAGAGTGCTGTCCATCGAGGACAACTTTTATGCCACGATTGGAAAGGAAGAATTCAATGATCTTAAAGATGTTGCCGGTTACACCATAAGAAGAAAGCTTTTGGAGAAGACCAGCATGCCAAACTTTATCATATGCTTTTGAAATATCAAGAGCGATGGCTTTAACCTCTCCACCTTTATCTAATGCACGATAAAACCTGTCAGTTATTACTGTTAGCAAATCAGCTGTAGAACGAGAAGATCGAAATCCATATTGATGGTCAGAAAGTAAGTTATTAGATTCAAGATGAGAAATTAAGTGTTTGTTAATTAAAGATTCAAAAACCTTGCTTATGATAGGAAGGAGACTTATGGGACGGTAGTTAGACGAATCGGATCGCTCTCCAGAATTTTTGAAGATAGGGGTAACAGATGCCGCTTTCCAGCAGGCTGGAAAGCAAGACTCTGATAAGCACTTGTTGATTAGTTTTGAGAGTATAGACGACAACTCCGGAGAACACTTCTGCAAGACAATAACAGGTATGTTGTCCTGGCCACAAGCTGTAGAAGAGTCTAGGCAGGAAACCACTTTAGATACAGATGCTGGAGTGATATGAATGTCAAGCAATGGATCAACCTGTTTGTTGGCAATATCAGGTAGAACGCAACTAGTGGAATCAAGAGATGATATTAATGAAAAGTTTTTAGCAAACAGTTCGGTTTTTTCTTTAGGTGAGGTGACAAAGTCTAAACCATACAAGAGAGGTGGAATTATAGATTTGCCCTTATTATTGATATTATTAAAGATTCTCCAGAAGTCACGAGAGCCTAATTTTTGAGATAAGAGACGAGATTTTATGAACTGAGAATAGCGGGTTTTGGCGTTAGACAAAACCTTTTTACAATTGTTTCTAGCAGTAATAAACAGACGTCTGCTTTCTGGAGAATTGTTTTGCTGATAAATATGGAAGCAGCACAGTGTGAAGAAAACCATGGAGGAGAGTGACCTGGAATCGTCGAGAGGGAATAAAAGATTCCATGCCAGCCTGAATCCACGATGTTATGTAAGAAGCACATTTGTCGACAGGAAGACGAAAGATTTCTACCCAAGGGCCATCACGAAGAAAATCACGGAAAGAATCCCAGTCAGCTTTACTGTAGTTGTAAGAGGTACGATAATAGGGGGATTCAGGTGATGAAGAAGAGCGAGATATTAGTTTTAGAGAGATCAAACTGTGATCAGAAGCATCTAAGGGTGAATGTGGAGAAACTGAGCACTGACTAGGATCAGAAACAAGACATAAGTCGAGTAGAGAAGGTAAATGATTCGGGTTGTCTGGAAAGCGAGTTGGAAAGTTGACTATTTGAGTTAGGGATTGAGACAGGCAAAAGTTGTGGGCTTTAATGCCTGCCGAATCACTGACACTAGAGCCAAGCCATTCAGTGTGGTGAGCATTAAAGTCACCAACAACAACTATATTAGCTGATGGATAAAGAGAGAGGGCTTGGTCAATATGATCAGAAATAACGTCAAAAAGTGTGCAGTCTTGAGATGAAGGAGAGCGATATAGAACAAAGAGAAAGGCAATAGAGTGAAGTGGTG
Source organism: Hydra vulgaris (assembly GCF_038396675.1). Lineage (NCBI taxonomy): Eukaryota > Metazoa > Cnidaria > Hydrozoa > Anthoathecata > Hydridae > Hydra > Hydra vulgaris. Next base: position 788,058 of record NC_088927.1, read on the forward strand.
CTAAACGAAAGCACATAAAAGAATTGTCTGTGGATTCAAACCTAGTTTCACGATGAATTGGTGAATTCTTACGAATGTAAATGCCCAGGCCAAGCATGTGACTATTGGAGTCTTTTTGAATTAGAGGAAGATAACCATCAACACTAAGATCACAAGATGAGACAGCTGAACTCAAATTAGTCTCACAAAGAGCAAGTAGGTCTGGTGAACTTTGCAAGAGATAAGACTCAACAGAAGAAAAGTTACTTCGAAGACCACGAATATTAGTGAATGATAGGTTTAGAGAACTTGGTGATGATGATGGTTTTTTGTGTTTTATAGTTTTTGGTTCTTTATTCATTTTAAATTAGATTGAAGAACTTGACTCAAAGCATAGATAGTACTCAGAACACTGTTTAATAGCCCAAGCAATTGCCTCATTACTACTAATAAACCCTAAGCCGTAACAAAGGGCTCCAAATGTGGCCTCCGCAATGCACACCAAAAGTACAAACAGGGACACCATCCATGTGCAACATGGCACTGTTACTTAATACTTAATACTTTGATATTTTTCAGCTGTTGATGGAATCAGCCTCTCTGAGAGCTACCACAGAGTTCGGGAAACCTGACTACCAGCCGGCCTCAAAACCATAAAACTGAGTTTTAGAGCTGTACCCTCATTAGGTGATAATTGAATGAGTTGCCTAGTCATAAAAACAGAGACACAAGCAAAACCCGTGCATTGAGTCAAGAAGATCCAGCATTCAACATCCTAAACTGGAAACAATGTATTAAAATACATCTGCGCCAGCCTAATAGATGAAGAAGGGGTGCGAGGCTGGTCAACAGATAGAATCAGTTTACCCCTTAAGTCTTTGCCTAGGAGGCCTTATACAAGACAGTAGCTGGGTGCATTTAACATCTGCCCAAGATGAGTATTTTTATCGAGACACCATCTCTAGCCTTTACTCAACCAAGAGCCCCAAGGCAGGGGGTGTTTTAAATCGGAGTTGGCATCTCCTAGCCTTTGCCTAAAAAGGCGTATCCTACAAGGCAGCACGACATGAAGTAGATTATACTGGGTTACATGTTACCAGTAGCAGGATAACCTGTTCTGACAAGAAAAAACTTTCCTTCATTTTGATAAAAAAAAAATATTTCCAACACAATATATTTGTTTTTAAAATCAGGTCGAGTCTAGTCTTTTCTAGGAAAATTTTTTTTTACAGTTCAATGCTAGGTTTTATAACCGAAGCTGTTTATTGATCCTCCGATCGATCCATCCGATTTCTTTATGGAACAATTATAAAAAATCTTGTTTTTTGAAATAGTTATTTCTGAAGTTATCTTGTTATTTATCCAGCCCATGAATTGGTGGTTCACAGAACTTAATGACTCATTTTCACACTCTCGAAACTGCAAAGTTAGTTATTAACAGAAACAAATTTAAAGACAAACTTGTTTATAAACCTATAAAACCAAAAAATTTTAAATAAGCCTCAAATTTTATGGTCTTCACTATAGTGGTAAGCCGTCGTGAAATATTCGTTGTTTGAACCTGTTGACAATTTGCGGTCAGTTTGAATACAGGATATTTAGGGATGATTTCTTCAGAGTACCTAATTGAAAAATTAATAAATTAAACAAGCAGATATTGATATTTATATGATTTTACAAAATAGTATCATTTCTATGAAAAGTTTATATATATATATATATATATATATATATATATATATATATATATATATATATATATATATATAATATATATATATATATATATATATATATATATATATATATATATATATATATATATATATATATATATATATACGCCATTGCTGGATGGCGTTCCATTCCACCATTCCAGCAATGGTGAAACTTCAAGTAGAAAATAAAAGTTAGATAAGTGTTTTTTACTAATTTATTATTGCTCTGTTCTTTAAGAACATTGAGCACTCTATTTGTAAAATAATTTACATATATATATAAATTAGTAACACTAATTTACATATATATATATATATATATATATATATATATATATATATATATATATATATATATAAAAATATATATATATGTTATGTTTAAAGACAAAGAGAACTTTTTAAAACACACAAAGATGCCCAAAGAAACATTACACAGTTTGGGGATCTGCACAATATTTAAAAAAAATAAAGAAGCGTGGTGTAAATATGATGAACAAAATTTACATTTTGAATCAATTAATTACACGTCAATTCATCAACCGCGAAAAAAATATTGTATTGAGGCGTACATAGTCGGGGATATCAATTTGGACTTGATGAGACATCCTGCAACTAAAGTTAAACATTGTAAAGATACTCTTCTTCAACATAATGTTATTCCAACAATAAATATGCCAACCAGAATAACTAAAAACTCTTCTACATTACTAGATTACATAGATTAGACAACAATTTTTATAAAAACCCTATTTATACTGGTATAATTAAGACAGACTTATCAGATCATTTTGCTACTTTTCAAATTACTAAAAATATATTACAATTAAAAATATGGCTTCAAAAACTATTATATTCAAGAGGCAGATCAATGAAAACTCCTAGCAACAATTCCCAGACCTTTTAAAATATAAGATTGGTTGGGACCTTATACTGAAATCAAGTGAGGCAAACAATGCCTACAAATTATTTCTTCGTCATTTTTGTAATCTGTATGAAAATGCGTTTGCTGAGAAAAAACTTTTTATAAATACTAAGTCACTCCAATGTCCTTGGATTTTTAAGGGCCTACTAAAATCCTCAACGAAAAAAAAAAGTTGTATGAAAAGTTCTTAAAATACAAAACTTATGAAAATGAAACAATCTAAAAACATTATAAAAATATATTTGAAAAAACTAAAAATAAACGCATACAACTTTATTACTCAAAGTTGTTAGAAAAAACTAACGCAAACACTTGAATGACATGGAAGGTTTTTAAAGAAATAATTGGCAATTCTTAAAATTATAAAAAAATAATCTGCCAAAAAAGATTTTAGTTGATGGTAAAAATACATACGACAAAACAATAAATGCCGAAAATTTGAACTGCTTCTTTCTTAATATTGGGCCTAACTTAGCTTAAAAAATTCCATCTTCTTCATAAAATTTATATTTAAAAACCTGTGATAAAGTAACGGATGAATCTAAACTAGATATTTATGAGTTGCAATCTGCTATAGATAGTCTTAAAAACAACACTAGTGCAGGTTTTGATCAAATTAGCGTGCATGTTGTAAAATCAGTTTTTAATAATATAGAATCCTCTCTATATCACATTTTTGATCTTTCTATTAAATCGGGTACTGTTCTAGAAAAACTAAAAATTGCACGAGTCACACCTATTTTTAAATCTGGTGATGATAAAAATACTTTAAATTACAGACTAATATCGGTTCTGCCATGCTTTTCTAAGTTACTCGAACGAATAACGTATAATAGGCTTAACAGCTACTTAACGGTAAACAACATGTTGTTCAACAAGCAATTTGGTTTAAAAAAAATCACACGACCGTTCACGCTTTGCTCGAGCTAGTAACCCATTTAACAAATGCTTTCAATGATGATTGTTTGACATTAGGAGTTTTTATTGATCTGTCTTAAGCCTTTGACATCGCCAACCATGTCATTCTTCTTAAAAAACTTGAACATTATGGAATAAAAAACAATAACTTACTCTGGTATAAAGAGTATTTATCAAGCAGAAAACAGTTTATACAATATGAATCAAGTAAAACGTCCAATAATATATTGACATGCTGATTTCCTCAAGGCTCGATTTAAGGACCACTATTATTTTCACTTTATATAAATGATTTATCTTTTACATTAAACTTAATAAAATTTTATTTTATTTGAGGGTGACTCCAGCCTGTTTTATTAACATAGGAATATTAAAACGCTTTTTACAGTGGTTAATGATGAGTTAAACAAAGTAAACGAATGGTTTACATGTAATAAACTATCGCTTAATGTAACAAAAACTAAGTATATACTATTTCATAAACACAATAAAACAGATAATCTTCCCCTATAATTACCTGATCCGAAAATAAATAAAATAAATATTACTAGACAAACATCTGTAAACTTCTTAGGTGTTATTTTAGATGAAAAACTATCTTTGAAGTAATGAATAATTAATTTCAGTAAAATTTTTATAATGCTTTTGTTTACAAAAACCTGATTTAATTGCAGGTTATTAAACTATTTTTAAACTTTTGCACGGAAGCCTTTTCAAAAAACAATAAAAATTAATTGACCGGTGAGAATTTTGTGAAATGGATTTTGAATTGTTATAATATAGAGCACATTCGGTAAAAATTTCATGTTATTTGAGAATGTTTGTGAAAAGTTATGCGTTAAAAACTGAAAAAAAGTAGGTTTCTTCTAAACTTTTGCTCGCTACTGTATATATATATATATA
>NC_088927.1:797500-842500 GCF_038396675.1 Hydra vulgaris
ATGTACTGGCTTGGTATGCATCATTGTTTCTGCTTTGCCAGAGGTCAGTTGAAATTGCAAATCCAGCAGTCCTTGGCAGTTCCTCCTTCAGAATGTCATCCACACAGATTTTCACATTTTTGAAAAACAACAGCAACCTAAAATTAAAATATAAAAATTATTTTTTATTGGTATTTCTCGTTATATATCAATTTGGTTACCTACTAAGAAAGCCAAAAAAAATGGTATTGATTGATCTTAAAAAAGTAGTTTTTAAAAAATTTAGTTGTCTTGGAACTCCCATTAAATTGACTTCCCAGCCCAAAATAAAATTTATTTAAAACAATAAAAATTTTGCATACTTGAACTGGGAGTATGTTGTTGCAGCCTTCACATTCATTTTTGGGTTCCAGTAGTGAACGAAATCCTTAAAAGCTTCATGTTCAATCAAGAAGAATGGCAAATTTAAACGGACCAAAAACTTGACAGTTTCAATGTCTCCTCTAAGCTGTTCACGGTCTTGTGGCTTGTATTTGACCCAATGCTTTAGATTTTGGACCGTTTCTGCTGATGGTCCGGAAAGTCTTCCTTGTTTAAATTTACTGCCCAACACGAATGGCGTCTTATCATCTCGGACCTGCTCATAAGCCTTGTCTTCATTGTAGGTCTAAAAGTTAATACGAAACCTGTTAAAATACCTAATATTAAAACATTCATCAGCATTTATTGAAAGTTATAGATATTTATTGTTAAATCTTGTTAAATCTTGGTATTGTAATAGTAATAATAACTAACACATATGAAATTAAAAGTTAATATTAAAATTAAAAAAGTAAAAACGTTTCTAAACTTTATTGCACCTGTTCTAACTCATCAAAAGGAACATATCGCTTTTTGTCTAGGGCTGCAAACTGAACAGGTTACTTGTCAAAGTGTGATTTTAAGTGCTTACTTGTCTTACTTGTCAGTGTGATTTTATACCAGATTTGTTTCTGTCCGTCAACTTGCAAATTGCAAAATGATACATGCATTTTGAAGTAACAAGTCGCTCTTCATCAGATGTAGTACTGACCTCTTCATCAAAGTGATTCCAAATTTTGGTCCTTGGCCTTGGCATTTTTCAAAATTTTGTTCAATTACAATTTTAATGCTAATTAAAATTAAAATTTTAACATCTTTCTTTATTAAAAAAATTTATTTTAAGAGCCTTATAATGTATATCTAAGTAATTTAAAGAGTATGCAAAAACCTTTTCCCAGAGAGTTTTTAAAAACGTTTTTATTACACTTAGCTATTTAATTTCGGTTCAGTAGAACCGTAATTGAAACCGTAACCAAAACCAAACAAATGTTATTTTTAAAAAATGTAACTACGAAAAAAAATTAAACTATTTAATTGGTGATTTTAATTTTGATTGTTTACAGTATCACGTCAAATACAACATTAAAGAGTTTTACAATGACTTATTTAAAAACGGAGCGTTTCTGTTAAAAAAGAAAACATTAAATGCAATATTATAGATTATATTCTGATTTTTTTCTCCATAAATACAGATATTAAATTACCACTAAATAAAAAAAATAGCTTTTGTAAACGCATTTATAGCAAAGCAAGTTTAGCATCATTTAATGACCAATTATCAATGCTTCATTGCCACCGTATTGATCATTCAGGATGCCAACTTAGCTTATAGCATTTTTCTTAAAACATTCTATGATGAAATTGAAATAAACCAAAAGCTTAAAAAAATAACATCCCCATGGGTAACCGAATGTTTTGTGTGGAAGATTTTCTTATGTACTAAGAAAATCTTCCACACAAAACAAAAATTATATATTAAGTGCATGAAATCCAAATCAGTTGAAAATAAAACCATTTACAATAATTATGCTAGAGAGTTCGAAAGACAAAGAAAAAATTTCAAAAAAATACTATCTTGACTTACTTGAAGAAAAAAAAATAACTCAAAACGCACTTGGTAAGTTTTAAGAGAAACCACTGGTAAAGCTAAAACTAAATCAGGCGCTTTGCTTAACGGTATTAAAGTTAATGATAAAATTTTATATGCTTCAAACGATATTGCAGTTGAATTAAATAAGCAATTTATTTTAGCAGGGCCTAACTTAGCAAAAACTATTTCATATACTGGTAATTCTTTTGAATTTTTACCTCAAAAAACAACAAATCTTAATTACATTGAAATATCCTATAAGGAATTTGAAGCTCCTTTTAAAACGATTAAACCAAATAAAGCAATAGGATTCGACGGTATCAACGGAAACGTTCATATAAATTCATACAATATTCTATTTAAAATCTTTTCGTCTTGCGTTAGCCAAGAAGTTTTCCCTGATTAACTTAAAATTGCCAAAGTAACGGTAAAATTGCCAAAGTAAACAAATTTTGATAGTTGTTGCAAACAACTATCAAAATTATTAACATATATATTTATATATATATATATATATATATATATATATATATATATATATATATATATATATATATATATATATATATATATATATATATATATATAACTACAAAATTGATAATAAACAATATAATGGAAAAAGGTATGTCAAGCAAAAAAAACAATAATTGAATTTTTGAAATTTGAAAAAAGATTTATTTCTTATAAATAAATATATAAATAATAAAAACGCACTAGAGGCCTTTCACTATTTTCATCAGTAGTGCTATCTAGCACTACTGATAGCACTACTGATGAAAATAGTGAAAGGCCTCTAGTGCTTTTTTATTATTTATATATTTATTTAAAAGAAATAAATCTCTTTTCAAATTTCAAAAATTCAATTATTGTTTTTTTTGCTTGGCATACCTTTTTCCATTATATATATATATATATATATATATATATATATATATATATATGTATATATATATATATATATATATATATATATATGTATATATATATATATATATATATATATATATATATATATATATATATATATATATATATATATATATATATATATATATATATATATATATATATATATATATAGAGCAGTCGGTCCTGATGATATCAATGGAAACATTGTCATTGATTCATATGATATCATAAAAAATATCCTTTTTAAAATATTTAAATGTTCAATTCAACAAGGAATTTTTCCTGATGAATTAAAAATAGCTAGAGTTTCACCAATATTTAAAGGTGGAGACTTACTTAATGTTAGTAATTACCGTCCAATATCTGTTCTATTTACTTTAGGCATTTTTATTGACTTGTCTAAAGCCTTTGATACGATAGATCATAAAATTCTTTTTAATAAACTTAAATATTATGGAATCTCTGGCAATGTTTTGAAGCTTTTAAAAAGTTATTTAAGTAATAGAAAGCAATTTGTTCACTATGACGTATCATCGAAATCAAACTTGTTAGATGTAACATGCGGAGTTCCTCAAGGGTCTGTCCTAGGACCTCTCCTATTTCTCATTTACATAAACGATCTTTATGAAGCATCTAATTTAATGACAATTATGTTTGCTGACGACACGAATTTTTTTCTATCTCATAGTAACATAATTACCCTATTTCAAAGTATAAACATAGAATTAATTAAAATTTCAGAATGGTTTAAATTAAATAAGCTTTCTCTTAACATTGAAAAAACAAAATGGTCTCCTTTTCATCCATACTACAAAAAACATCTTCTACCAAGTGAATTGCCTGCTCTTTTTATAGATGACATTCAAATTAAAAGAGTAGCGACTACAAGTTTTTTAGGGGTTTTTATTGATGAAAATCTGACATGGAAAAAACACATTGAAAACTTATCCTCTAAAATTTCCAAAGTATAGGAATACTATTTAAAATAAGAAGCATGCTAAATAAACATACTTTAATTCAGCTTTACCACTCTTTTATTCATTGCCATCTAAACTATGCTAATGCGGCTTGGGGTAGTGTAAGTAAAACTAAATTAGAACCACTTTATCGCCAACAGAAACATGTTGCACGACTTATTAATTTTAAACATCGATTTTATCATGCTAAGCCTCTTTTAAACGAAATGAATATTCTTAATATATATCAACTTAATATTTTTAATGTATTGGTTTTATGTTTAAATGTAAGTCTCGCACATTTCCAATTTCTTTTCACAATTTATATTCTTTAAAAGTTAAAAATAAATACAATTTGCGTAATGAAAATTTTATTCTTCAACCAGTTTTCAAAACTAATTTTGGTAAATTTTGTATTTCATTTAGAGGAGCATTTTTATGGAACAAAATAGTGTTAAAACTTTTTGATTTCTCTCATAAATGGAACTTTTTCTTATTTAAAAGAAAATTGAAAGAAATTCTTTTCTCAGTTAAAAACATTCTGATATATTTTTAAGTTTGTTTTGTTTTTTATTAATACTCTTAGGATATATTTTATCGTAATTTATATATACGAAATCTTTTATCTTAACTTATATATATATATATTTATATATATATATATATATATATATATATATATATATATATATATATATATATATATATATATATATGTGTATGTATATATATATACGTATATATGTATGTGTATTTGTGCGTATTATTCTTATGTGTATATATATATATTGATGTGTAAGTATATTTATTTACATGTTTGTATGTTTAAATATGTATAAATAATTACATTTGTATTTATGTGTGAATATTTGTCTATGAATTATTAAAGGATTATTTATTATTTAAAATCTGTTTAGGCGGTTCTCGATGACAAGATCTTATGATCTTCTGCGAGTATCCGCGTTCTTGTTGTAACGTTAACAAAATTGTAATTCTGACTATACGTATTTTATTCATTCTTGTATTGTAAAACTTATTTTGAATAAATAAAAAGAACAAAAAAAAAAATATATATATATATATATATGTAAACTATGTTAGTGTATTTTACAAATAGAGTGCTCAATGTTCTTAAAGAACAGAGCAACAATAAATTAGTAAAAAACACTGATATTACTTTTATCTTCTACTTTAATTTTCACCATTGCTGGATCATCATTTATATATATATTTGTATATATATATATATATACATATATATATATATATATATATATATATATATATATATATATATATATATATATATATATATATATATATATATATATATTATATATACATATAACTCTAATTATGACATTTATTTATCATTCAAATTTGTTTGAATAAATAAATATTTGAAAAAATAAATTAGATTTGTTTTTGTACTGATTTATGGGATATAAGGCATTTAAACGATCAGTATGTAACATGATTTCATAAAAAAAATAGAGCATGTGAAAATATTTTAATATTTGATGATCGCTTAAAGAATGATTTTAGAATAGTAACTTGATTCAATTGTCACGTAATTTCTATTAAAAAAAACTACAATTGAAGACTGTATCAAGAACGTCTTAAGTCCAAAATAATCGAAAATGGAGATAATGCGCAAAAATGTTGATAGACATTTTACGCAAATTTTCGTATAATAACTTTTCATAAAATTAATGTTGGAAGCAGTGGAAGTAGCGCTTTAAGAACAATAACGTCCTGAGATCAAGAGCGTCTTAAGTCCAAAATAATCGAAAATGGAGATAATGTGCAATAATGTTGATAGACAAGTTACGCATATTGCCTTATAATAATTTTTCATAAATAATAATTATTTAATTAGCACTAGTATAATATAATATAATTATTTATTGCCTAATAATTAATAATTATCATTAATGTTGGAAGCAGTGAAATTAGCACTTTAAGAACAATAACGTCCAATGGGCACGAAACACTAACATAAACAAAACATCTACAAAACGCATTCATTAGCTCAGATTAAAATATAACAAAGCGTTTCACAAGACAATATAAAAGATGTACTAAAAGCTGGCAGAATATGAACACTTCTGTTGTTATATAAAGTAATGTGTTTTTAATAATTAAATTTATTGTATTTTTTCAACAAATTGTGCATTATTTTCCAATTCGTGGGGACAGTTTTTTGCCCTGCGATAGGCATTTTGATATCATTGAAGGTATGAAACGGAAATTAGAAACAGTTGAACTCCCTTCGCAATGGATGGACGTGGTCTCCCAAAAATTTCCGGTTGTGAGAATTTCTGCCGCTGATATTAAGGATTATCAAAGTCATTTTCAACCTTTCGTTAAGAAGACGATTATGGCTAATAAAGAAAAATTTGCAGTGATTAGTTATTTTATTTTTGAATATTTCAATTTGCACAAAGATATGGTTGCAGTTTCATTGGACACGGAGAGTTCTGTTTTTAAATGTTTTGTTATTGAAAAACCTAATGTAAATCCCTCATTGCTAACCGTCTCGATGTACACTGCCAGTTTGCCAATTAAATCTGCCAAATTCAAAGATTTGCAAAAACTAAACAAGTTTATTAGTGATGAAGCTAAATCCTTTTATCAGTCGTTACTTTCCATCCAAAATAGTGAAGGTAATGACTCCAATGAAGAGATTATTGAGTTGGATAAATAAACATTTTGATAGCCTAAACATTTTGAACAATAGTTTCTTAGCTGATATTGTGTTCTATATTCTATATTTTATATAGAATATAGAGCACAATATCAGCTAAGAAACTATATTTCATATAGAATAATAACACAATATTCTATATAATATTCTACCAGCTTTGATTACATTTTTTTATTCTACTTTATGTTACATTGCTATTGAGCTGATTAATATGTTTTGTAGACATTTATTTCGTTCCCCCTTGACATATGAGATCAAGAACGCCCTAAATACCGCATTGTTTATTAGCCTTCACTGAACAAGTTTCAATGGTTTATCCTCTAAAAACACTTATCTTTTATCTCTCTTGACTCACTTAATTTAAATTAGTAATTTCCATTTGTATATTTCTTTGAATAACTTAAAAAAATTAATTATTTTTTGTTTTTTAAATCTCCTGAAAAATATTTATTTTTTGACTTGGGACATTGATTTCGGGTCTTGAATTGTTGCAACTAAAAATTGATTTACACGCAATTGATTAAAACATCAATATAATTAGGAAATCATCATGACCCCATATATCAAGTTAAAGCAACAAAATTATTTTCCGCAAATGTTTCTTTTATATTTACGAAATTTGTCATTTCTTAAATTAGGACTTTCTTAAAGCACAGGACTTTGTTAGGTCACATCACAGTATGTTTTTATTTAAAAAACTAAACAGTTGGATTATTCTCCTAACCGTCTGAGCCGTTTTTAACAATGTAATATAAAAAATGGCATTCAAAATTAAGCGATTATTAATTTTTATCAATATTTTAATCTATAAATTATAAAAATATATTGCAAAATAACTTCACTTAACATTTAGTTATATCTAATACAAAATACTGTAAAATATCGAAACCAAACGATGTTTTATCGGAACGTATCGAATCATATCGAAACTCAAAAAATATCGTTATAAATTTTTAGCAATAAATTATGCAATATTTATCGCTAAAAGCGATACTGATATCGTGCATATCGAAACCCAAACGATATTTTATCGGAATCATATCGAAACATATAGGATCATAGCAATTCAAATCGAAACCCATTATCGTAAAAAATATCAGTTAGTTTCGATATTTCGATATCGATACGCAGATGCTTAGTTAAAATGTCAAACGCGCATGCGTAAAACAGTATCGTTAACGCTCTTTAGATATTGTAAATATTTGTGGTGGACATCTATATAAACTGAAATCATGTAAATATTATTTGTTTTTGAAATATATAATAATGATTGTTGTAATAAAAAAAAAAAATGTGTGTCTATATATCCGGAACCAGCTTTTTTTGGTCTTTGAGCTAACTTCCAAACATGGAGCAAACTCCAAACAATTATATTTTTTTGCTTATGTCAATTAAAGATGCTTTGCAAAAAATTGCGATGATTGGGGGCTGGGAACAAAAAAAGCCCCAAAATTTGTGCCCCCATGCCCCAAACGTGAGAGCAACAAGTTGATGAAATATTTTTTGTACTATTCTCAACTAGACTTATATTCATCAATAAATTTTAAGTTTCATAGTATTATCTTCTAGCGTTCAAAAATAATGGCTATATAAAATTGACAACCCCTTTAAATTGAGGGGGGTTTGCACTTTATATGGTCATTATTTTTGAAAGCTAAAATATTTTACTATGAAATTTAAAATTTATTGATGAATACAAGTCTAGTTAAAAACAGAACAAAAAATATTTCATCAACTTGTTGCTCTCACGTTTAGGGCATGGGGGCACAAATTTTGGGGCTTTTTTGTTCCCAGCCTCCAATCATCGCAATTTTTTGCAAAGCACCCTTATTTGATATAAGTATAAACATATAAATGTTTGAAGTTTGCTCCATGTCTGGAAGTTAGCTTTCTTAAAAACCAAAAAAAGCTTGTTCTGGCTCAAAAAAAAAAAATATATATATATATATATATATACATATATATATATATATATATACATATATATATATATATATATATATATATATATATATATATATATATATATATATATATATATATATATATATATATATATATATATATATATATATATATATATATATGTATATATATATAAAATTAGAGCTATATATATATATATATATATATATATATATATATATATATATATATATATATATATATATATATATATATATATATATATTAGGGTAGGCCACAGTATCACATAAATATTTCAAAGAGTCAATTTTACTTATGTCTTCGTCAAATATTGTTCTTTTTACTTTAAAAAGCATTTTTTATTTTGAAAGTGTTTAGGCAGCACATCTCTATGTTCTGCCGAATTTCATTTTAAGTTTGAATTACTTGAATAACGACATAAACACAAAACCTCCATTTCATCTGTTCCGTTTTTTAATTTGTTCGATTAAATACTTACGAATAATGGTATATTTCAATTGTTTTTTATATAAACAAACAAAGTTCACGCATGCTTTATATATATTACCACTTTTAAAGATAGTTTCGCAATGCAATGATTTTTTATTCTCAAAAACATGTTTAAAATACTGAATAAGACTTTATACTAAACAATATGCTTATCTTAGCTTGTGTTTTAACAAATTGTTAAAACTAGAAATAACTGCTAATTAAACCAACAATAGTGTATAGTAATATCATTTTTTTTGTAAGAAAGTTTACATTTTTTAAATAGTCGTTACTGAATAAATCTATATTTCAATACTAATTGAAGTATCGTTATAAAAAATGAAATAAGTTCTACAGCTACATTAACTTATGCATTCGTTATTCAATCATCATGTTTTAATTGTTAATATTTTCTATTTTTCATAAAAGTCTTAACTCATTTTAAAAATGGCATCTCTTATACAAAATAAATATAATTCGAAAAAAAACAATCTGGCGGAAAAAAAGCATTGAAATCAATCAGATGATATTTGCTTAGTTAGACACCCGCTTGAAGATAATAATACCAGTTTTCTGCCTACTACTCGCGATGTCAACAAGTTGTTTAGGATTATTTATTTTTTTAAATTTTTTCAAATTTCAATTGGTGTATTACACACTTTTTTTCACATTTGAAAATAATGTGCTTTAATTGAATTTCTGTTTTGTTTGTTAAGGTATCACTTAAAAATGACGAACAACTCCTTTCAATTTTTTTCTAAATATAAAAAAGAATAAAATATTAAAAGCGATATTTCAGAATCAAAGTTAGCTGCTAAATTACCAATAAAAACTGTTAAAGTAATTTCTATAAAGCTAATATTCCTTGCAAGCAGATAAAATACATTGTTGAAAGTATTTTAAACCATCATGATATATGGAGAAAGCTCGCAAAGTCTCAATGTAAAAAATTTTCAAAGAAAGATTTACTTGTTCTTGATTTCCAAAAAAAAGGATGATATTTTTGATATCAGTTCTCCAAATTTTAAAGGTTATCTTAAAAAAACCAAACCAAGTAAAGATGCAAAAGAAGATATTGCCTGGTTTGCAGCTCTCAAATGTGGAGTTATAACTGGAGGAATAGGTGAGAGATAATTTATTAAAATTGAGTCTAAAAAGAAAAAAGAAAAAAAAAGAAAAAGAAAAATCAAGAACCGATAAAGAAAAGAGAAAAAAAATAACAATGAAATCGATTTTAACATTGATAATAGTAGTGACTCAACTGAAGAATGGATTGTTGCTGGGTCTTAAAGGTCTGAGAGCCCTAATTTTCAGAGCTCTTCTAAAATTAATCATAAAGTAAACAACTTAAAATCATCTAATGAATTCATGGAAGATGTATGTCACAAAATATAAATTTAACTTTACCAAAAAAGTTATTTGTCATCCAATGATAACAGCCGACAGATCTAAATCATAAAATACTACTGATGAATATTTCTGCAATCCTGGTTCTAAGTTTTTGTTTTGTTTTTGTTTTTAAATTGCTTTTAATTTTGATATTCATATGAAACTCTAAAATATGTTTTTAGGAAGTGTTAAAGCTAAAAAAGTGGAAAACACGTTTTAGAACTGATACTTGTGTTATTTTGGAATGCATTATTTCAAAAGGAGACGACATCTTATGATAATATAGAGTTTAAAATTTTTAAAAAGGAATGGCCGAACTAGAAAAAATTCCTCTTAAAATTTCTAATAGGATCCTCGATCTTAAAAATCTTTCCTTAAAAAAAAAAGCAAAAAAACTTGCAATTTTTTAGAGAAAGTATTTCAATCTAAGCATAACGTACAAGATGACTATAAAGAAGCTGCAAAAATAACAATTTTTTATTAAGTCGAGGGGAACCTAAGAAATGGAAAACATGTGGTGCTAGTCATCATGCCATATGGATGGCGCATTTACTGTACGCACCAAAGATGGTAATCTTTAAAGATGAACTAATGGAATCTGATTTAAGAAGTTTAAAAATATTTTTGACTTTCAGCTCAGCCATTTACATTAAAGCTTGGTTAGAAGCATCAAAAGCTAGTGATGCATCAATTAATGATATAGAATTATTAAATAACCAAAAAGATCTTAAAAGTATACCAAACTTCTCCGTGGCCGTTAAAAATGCCCAACAAATTTTAAACTGACACTCTTGGTATCTAACCGAACATCTGTCTGTATTAAATTTATTTTCAAATAACCTTTCTCTAAATGACAAAGAAAGAATTGCAAAAAAAATGTTAGATTATGAAAAACCTCTTGATACCAATTGCTGTAAACCAACTCTTCTATTGATTAAAAAAATTCTGAAATATTTTCTTATATTGGGAAAAAGTGTAGGTTGATTTTTCACGACGTTAAAGATGACGGAAAACGGCTCAAAACTCCTTGATCGAAAGGGGACGAGAATAATAACTATTTGAAGAAGAAACTATTTGTCAAAACTTTAAAGCTAACTAACGATGCGGCTGAGAGTAAAATCTAAGAGCTGAGTTTTGATTACTTTGAAATACTTACAATGGTATACCAGAAATTAATTAATAAATTAGAAAAAAAATCAACACAAACAAAATAAAACATTAAAAACAGATTGTAATAATGTTTTTAATGATTGAAATATTTCTCTTTTTTAGATAATCACAGAATTATTGTTGGCAATGTTAATAAGAAGCGGTTATCAGCTGATTTAGCGCAGTACAAAAAACTGCTTCTATAGCACATTTTTTATAGGATTAAGTATTCTGCATTAGAAGCAGTGGCGTACCAAGGGTAAATAGCGCCTGGGGCAAACACCAATCTTGCGCCCCTTCTCCCCACATAAAGTGCTTAATTACAATTTTTTATTAAATGATGACACAAACTTTTAATAAAACTTTATTATTCATTATAAATAAGCAATTTGTTTATGTAAAATATACTACAAATTTATTTTTCTAGGTTTAATTGCTGCAAATTTCTTAATATCATTGTCAAAATCAATTTCTTCGGTAATTTCTCGCTCTATGCTTAGTAAAGCGAGATTACGGAGACGGCTTTGGCCCATCGAAGCTCTCAAGTAAAATTTAATCAATTTAAGTTTACTGAATGATCTTTCACAACTAGCTACAGACACAGCTATTGTTATCAATACTTGCAATGCTATATTTTTTTCGTATCTAACTATAAACATAAGTAGTTGCTCGGGACTTGATATTTTTTCCTTACGGCTAGTAAGCAGCATTCTACATTCCAAAATTCCTTCGTAAAGTTCTCGTCCATCCACATTAGAACTGTAGACTTCGCCAAATTTTTTACATTGATCTTTAAGTGATTGATTTCCGTATTGAAATACAACCCTTCACTTCAAGAAGAAATCTAAATTTTTCATCAGTTTCCATTAATCAAACGCTTCTTGTTTTCAATTCATTGAAAAGACGGTCGACAGTCCCTTTTATTACCCTTTCTATTTCTTCTTTTGCTGTTAACCTAACATTTCTAGACATTTCGCCATCCATTCTTTTTTTTTCTTTGACGTCTTTCGAATTCAACACCCCATTTGTTGCAAACTTGAACTCCTTCTTTTATTGTGTCATTAACTAAGACTTCTCTCTCACTTTGTAAATAATCTTGGAGCGATTTCAAATCTAAAGCTGCATTACGAAAGTTCATTTTAGGGTCCTGCAACCTCTTTTGAACACGGTCAATTCGGCCAAGAATCTTGTTCTAAAACCCTAGCAATGTGAGAAAGTCATACGTTAAAATACTATTATAAAGCTGCTTTGCATCGCTTTTTGTTTCATTTGACTCGCTATCGTCTACCATTAAGTTCTGAAAAACTTCCACTATTTCATCAATGTAGGTGTGTACAGGTTTTACTGATTCTGTTTTGGCGCTCCCCCTGGTTTCGGAATCTAACTTCAAAGTAATAGGCACAGTATCTTTAAGTTTTTGCCATCGTTGAGTTGATCTTGAGAAAAAAACGTAAAGTGTATCGATGGTTCCATAAAAAGTAACTATCATTACTTCTTCTTTAGCCGCATGTACGCCTACCAAGTTAAGACTATGATTGTCACAATAGACAAATAGGGCAAGGTCGTTTTTTTCTTTTATTCTTTGATGCACACCACTCTTGTGACCAGCCATAACAGCAGCATTGTCATAGCATTGTGACTTGCAATTTTCTACATTCCTATTGTCTTTTTCTAATTGCTCCAATATTGTTTGAGCTAAGATAGCTGCATACTTATCGTTGAGTCGGATAAAGCCAAGGAAAGATTCTTTTATATATACTGTTTTTTCTCGAAATCGATCTCGACGTACCTAACTACCTCAGACATTTGTTTGCAATGGTCTAAATCTGGATTTGAGTCAAACATTAGCCCATAATACTTTACATTATGTGTCTTTTCAAGCAAGTTAGCACAAACAGTGGATGCTATGATGTTAATGAACTCGTTCTGAATGTTGGGTGAAAGATATGTATTGGATCCAGGATTGCTATCCGCAAATTTTAAGTGATCTTTAATAACAGGATCAAAATTGGAAACTAGTTTTAGTAAACCAAGTAAACTTCCCGAGTTAGCATTTGATTGAAGTGATTCTCGGTGTCCTCGCAAAGCTAAATTTTGCATTGCAAGGTATTTGATACAGTGCAACAGCCTTTTCAAAATATCACACCATTTTTGATTTTTTCTTTTTTAGCTTATTTTTAAAGGCTGTCTTACTTTTCTTTGTTAGTTTCATTAAAAGTGCATAAGTTGCACTCACTTACGCATAAGTTGCACACACTTGCGCAAGTTGCACACTTGAGGCTGCGGAAAAACGCCACCTTACAATATAAACTAATAAAGTTTTAAAGTTTATTTTAAAACTTTAAACTACTTTAAGTTTTAAAGTTTATTTTAAAAGTTTAAACTACTTATAAGTTTTATTTAAATCTTAATTTATTTTATGTAATTCTCGCTTATTGTATCGCAACAGAGCCTCTTTTGCGCACCTTTCAGGTTGGCGCCCATGGCACATGCCCTGTCTGCTCTACCCTAGATACACCACTTTGAAGTTAGTAACGTATTTTAATGAAAAGTATTGTTTTTAACAAATAATTTTTATAGAAATAAAAATTACTATTGTTCCACTAAGTGGAAAGTCTTTGCTACAAAATTTTTATTTTGACGTATTTTAGGTTTAAAATGAAAAAAATCAAATCAAATTTGGCATGACTCAATGTTTTTATATAATTTTTTAAATATAATTTTTATTCCTTTGTGTAATGGATCGCGTTTCTTTGCAGACAAGTGAAATTTTTGGATATAGTGGTTTTCATAATTTAGACGCACTTTTTTTTACATATATGTAAGAAAATTCTTAAATTTAAAATAAAATAAAAGTACTACCGCTATGTTTGATGTATAATTTAATAGAAGAAGTGAAACTCTGTTATAGAGGACCTTAATTTTTTTTACAGAATGTTTATTACTCATTCTATACCAATTAACTCAAAAAAGTTAATAGATATGCTTGATTTTATTTTTTTCATAAATTTACAGGCACAATCATGAAAGTCTTATATCTTGTTAATTGATAGTTAATTACTAGTTTTTTGCCATGTTTTTGCCATGTTATAGGCCTAAATTAATTGATTTTTTCAAAAAGTCTTATATAAATTAGACTTACTTGGAATTAGTTAATCATTATTTAATAAATAAACAAAAGTTAAGTTAGTTTTGCACTAAAAAGACGCAAAAAATAGGCAAAAGACGTATCACTCAAGGTGAAAGATGGCAAATTATTGCTCACATCAAAGAAGGAACCAAAAGTTATAGAAAAATTGCCAGGTTAATCGGAGTTTCTGAGAAATGCGTTTGAACTACGAAGCAAAACTTTCTTCACACTGGTGGTGCCAGTGAAAAAAAGAGGCTTGGTAAATCCTTGTCAACCACCAGAAAGGACGATAGTGCTTTTGTTAGAGCTGTCAGAGCTAATCCAAGAGTAAGTTACAAAGAATTGACCAAAGAATTCAATGCAATGCGAAATACATCTATTTCTCAAAGCACAGTCCGCCGTATACTTTTTAAATACAAGATTAAATACTCTGCTTTGATGAAACCGCTCCTGCGTACATTTGATAAACAAAGGAGACTAAAGTGGTGTAGTGAAAAAGGTATTGGACAATAGAACAATGGAAAAACATTATGTGGAGTGATGAGAGTAATTTTGAGCTTATTGGTCGCAAATTTTTTTTTTTTTTTCTTTATAAATGTTTTATTTTACAACTACAAAGTAATTACAAGTTACCAATCACTGATTGGCAGTAAAGATATACAAATTTAAATCATAATTATAGTGTTCAAAATATACGAGGTAAATAAAAATATAGTTGCTTTCAACTCCAAGACATGAATAAAATAAATACCAATTACAACAATATAATAAAAATAATCCGAGAAATATATCTCTATATTACTCCAATTAAAAAAAAAAAATACAATAAATACAAATAATCTGCTGATTTTTTGGAGGAGAGTTTAGATGTTTTATTATAAGTTTATTTACCACATTTCAAAATAATGTTAGTGTATAAATATGATAAAAACAAAATTTGTGTAAGATTGATAAAAAGAAATACTTATTTGTAGTGTTTGTTGTTTAAGTTTAATAGTGATTCGTTTCTGGAAACTAATTTGTTAAATAAATAGGGACCACGATATGTAATTGAGAATTTTGAGAGTCTTGTTGTTTCAAAAGGTATCTTAAAGTTGCCTGTTGCTCTTGTATTGTATTTATTTATATTGTTTTTAAAAAAGTGTGCTGTAAAATGTTTTGGAACCAGACTTAGTTTATATTTAAACAGTAAAAGTATATTTTGAAAAATATTTATTGGAAATATAATAAGTGCGTTCATTTGTTCCAGTAGGGGTTGAGCATGAGTAAATTTGTTTTTGTTGTATACAAGTCTTGAAGCGTGTTTTTGACGTAAGTAAATTGGTTTTAATTTAGATTTGTGGGTACTGCCCCATGCTATATTGGCATACATGAGATAGCTATGTATGAATGAGAAGTAGATAAGTTTGAGAATTTTTTGTGACAAAAATGGTCTTGCCTTGTAAAGTAAACCTATTTTCTCTGATATTTTTGTGTTTATGTAGTTTATATGGGGTTTCCAGGAGATGTGTTCATCAATTAGAACTCCTAAAATCTTTGTATTCAGAGCTCTTTTGATGGATATATTTTCTATATTATTTGTTGATAGGTTCAGAGGTATTTTTTAATTTGTTGATTAGAGTGAAATAGTATATACTTAGTTTTTTCTATATTGAGTGACAGTTTATTTGATTTAAACCATATGTTAAGTTTTTTTAGTTCAGCATTTGTTTTTTCATAGAGGTCTTCGATTGCAAACATTATAGTTTTAAAGATATTAGAGGCGTTTGGAAGATCGTTTATGTAAATAAGAAACAAAAGAGGAGCAAGAGTGGAACCTTGGGGTACACCTCATTTTGTTTTTAGTAAACTTGAGTTGCTTTTTCTATCTATAATAACACACTGTTGTCTGTTATCAAGGTAGTTTTTAAACCAATTTAAAGCTTGATTTTTATACCATAGTTTTTCATTTTTGTTAGTAAAATCTCATGGTTGACGGTGTCAAATGCCTTTGACAAATCAACAAAGATCCCTAATGAGAATTTTTTTATTTTAAATGATCTACTTATCCTATTTGAGAAGTCAAGGATTGCATGCTCAGTTGAGTGTAGCTTTTGAAAATCATATTGACCTTTATTGATAATTTTGTTAGTTTTTAAATATTTATTTAATTTATTATAGATTATTCGTTCTAGAAGTTTTGAGAATACCGAAAGGATAGAGATTGGTCTATAATTGTTTAAAGAATTGGTTTCTCCTGATTTATAGATTGGTATAATTTTAGAGATTTTTAGTTTATCAGGTACAATACCTGTTGAAATTGATGAATTAAATATTTGGTAAATTGGATTACGTATCTCCTCAAAAACATCTGCGACTACTTTGCAAGAGATATCATCGATTCCTGGGGACTTAATTTTAAGTAATTTAATAGCTATTTCAAGTTCGTCTTGATTTATTTCATTGAAATTTAAAAAGCAGTGTGAGCTTGTTAAGTAACTTTTAAATGTATTATTTGGGCATTGAATTTTCGATGCAAGATCAGCACCAATGTTGGCAAAGTAATTATTAAATTCATTGGAAATATCTCGCTTGTTGTTTGATTCACTTTCATTAATTATTACTCTAGAAGGCATTTTGTTAACATTAAATTTACTTTTACCAATAATTTCCTTCATAATGTCCCATGTCTGTTTTAGGTCACCATTAAATTTTTGTATTTGATTAGAATAGTATAAAATTTTGTGTTTTTTTTTATTTTTTCAAATAGGTTTTTGTATTGCTTGTAAAGGGAAAGGTTTGCTTCGCTTTTATTTTTTAAGTATTTTACGTATAGTTTTTGTTTTGAGGATTTTCTTATTTCTTTTGTTATCCATGGACAATTTAAATATTTTGTTTTTATTTCTTTTTGTTGAATTGGAAAACTTTTATTATATTGCAGGATAAATAAATTTATAAAGTTTATGTACGCAGAGTTTGTGTTTCTTTGATCACATTCTTGGTAGACAGTTTGCCAATTAGTTGCCGATAGCAAGTCCTTAAATTTTTGAGTAGACGTTTCATCGATAATTCTTTTATAACATAAGATTTTTGAATTATCAATTTTTGTGGAATTTTGTGACAGAGAGAAGTATATTGGAAAGTGATCTGAAATATCTGTTTTTACTATTCCTAATTTTAGAGAAGGATCTTGTATTGAGTTTGTTAATATATTGTCAATAGCAATAATAGATTTGGAAGTTACCCTGGTAGGTTTGTTGATAATTGGGAAGATATTAAGTTGAAACATGTCGTCAAAGAAATTTTTAGTAATAGCATGCTTGTTGTACATTAAAATATTTATTTCTATATCTCCAATTATGAATAACTTTTTCTGTTCTCTATTTTTTGTAATTATATGTTTAATATAATTTGAAAATTCACAAGTATCACCATCAGGTGGTCTGTAGCATGTAGAAACTAGAAAGTTCTTTGAGACAGTGTTTATAACTTCCATTGTGAAGACCTCACTATTGCCATCAGAGTTTGAAAGGTCATTTCTTATCTTAGTGTTTAGATCATTCCGTATATAATTCACAATTCCTCCTCCTCTTTTGAAAACTGATCTTTTTTTAAAAAAAAATTTATAGTTTGGAATTTGGAGGTCAGAGTTTGTTTCTGCTGCTTCGTCAGAGCACCAAGTCTCTGTAAGGCAGATAATACTGAAAGCATGTTTGCATTCAAGGAGAAAGTTTTTTAATTTGTCTATATTAATAAGTAAACTTCTGATGTTTATGTGTATTACCGTAAAGTTATTTATAATCGTTTTTAGTTCAAATTTAAAATTTTGTATGTCAAAATATGCAGAATCGGAGTAATTTTCGTTTAAAAAGCTAAAGTTGTCATAACGATTATGTGGTAAATATTTATTAGCAATTTCAAAGATATTTAAACGCAGCGTTTCAATGTCTATTGTTTCATAAGCCGTAATGATTTTTTAGAAAGTAAAAACTTGTTACACGGTGCATAGGAACATACTCTAAGACCTTGCAACACATCCCGAGAGATTTTATTTTTGATTATCATTAGAAAACATTTCCTCATTCAAAAAATGTAAACGACAAATTTTTTCAGTGGGGGCCAGGGGAGAAAACACACATTTTAGGGCAGTGCCCAGGTATTTTGTTGTTCAAGATAGGTAGCTAATAAGCATGGGGCATACTCAAATTTTTAGTATGTTGATACTGGTAGGAAATGAGGATGACTTGCAAAAAATTAAGGTAATTGAAGCTAAACCAACCCCACCCCGATCCCTAACTGCCCCCTTCCTAGAACTACGTCTCCTTTAATCGTAATTTTTTTTTTTGTTCTATCCTAAAGTAGATCAAAATTCATCGACAGATTTCAAATTTCATCAAAAAATCTCTTTTCGTTTAAGATTTATAACAATGCAAAGCCTAAAATTACCCCCTGAAATAACCTTAAATGGTCTCAACTTTTAAACGAAAAATTTTTTTTTGATGTAATTTGAAATCTGTCGATGAACTTTGATCTAGTTTAATATAAAACAAGCAAAAAGTTGAAAAGTGGTTTTTGGAACCATACCCTGGGGAGGGCTATAATGGGTCGAGAAGGGTTTGCTACAATTACTTATTACAGTAAAAAAAAAAACTCTGATTTTTATGGTTACATTATGATTGATATTTTACATTTCAAAGTCATACTAAACGTTTGTTCATAGGAGATTTAACACTTTACTTTTTACAAAATACATTCCTGCAAATAGAAAGCTACTTTAAAAGTGCTTGTAGTTGTAAGCAACAACCGCGTTTTTCAGCGCCTCTATATAGTTTGGGCTGTGCTCTCCAACTTTTCTCATTCGCCAAAACTGATTGAAATCCTTATGAATGGATTTAAGAGCTTGCTCAGTCCAGTAACCTAAGCCTATAGAACAGTAGAAGTACAAAAGAAATGCAAGTTTATTTAATAAATATTCGTCGTAAATTATGCAAATTTTACAATTCAACTGTTGAAATAGAGTATTTAATTACTAAGATTATAAATTATTTTTAATCAAATTTAAAAGTTATTTATCATACCAAAGACTCCACCTTTCATGTTGATAAATTCAATAACATGTTGCTCAATTATGTGTACCTTCAAAGGAATTGTAGCCCTTAGATTTCTATAGCTCGTAGAGAACTCCTCTAGATCTATAACATACGTGGAGCTTAATGATTTTCCAAAACAACCATGGACTATTTCTTCAAAATCTTTAAGTACCTTAATATATTTGGCAGCGGAAACTCCAAGACTAAACTCTTGAAAAAACAGTTCAAAGCTGTCTATGTTTTTAAGCAATTTATGACAAGCATTGCCTTCCAAACGATGCTGCCCTTGGTAGGACACTCTACAGATGTTTATTTTTGACAGATATTGATTAACAAACTGTAACCCACACTCCTTGTTTTCAAATAAATTTTTTTCAATCTCTTTTAAAATTTTGTCTACAACACCTAGCAGTATATGTAGTCTAGGAATATTTACAAGTTCTAGTATTTTTTTGTTTTTGTTTCCTGTTAATAAAGGGGAGTTAACAACATTAGTGTATTTTTTAGCTTTTTTGAAATCTGCACCATCAGCCATCCATTGGTCGTACAATGTACACAAAGACTCTAGAGTATAATGATCAGCTTTTTGAAAGTCAGGAGATGACGTCATGCAATACGGACAAGGGTGTTTTGATGTTGCAGTTTGTTTTCCAACCATTTGAAGCAAAATCTTTAGATCTTCAGATACTGTGTAATCTAAGGATGAAATGTTTAGCTTATCCAATATTAACCGCAAGTTATGGTATTTTTCGTTCAATGAAGGCAAAATGGCCAATATAATAGTTTTGTGGACGCTTGAATCTTTAAAATCTTTGCACGCATATCCGTCACTCTTGCTCAGTTTCTCAGGAATTTTATTATTTTTTAACTCTGGTTTAGGGTTATTGAAAGTGTAACTTTTAGGAATCCCTGCCCTCCATCTACACCTAATTTGATATCAACATCATTTGTTTCTTGACTTCTGTGATGAAGTACCATTGCTACGAGTTCTTCAATGTTCTTGCAATACACAATAGGAGTATCTTTTTCTACCAACTATACATTCATAAAAAATCAAAATGAATAATACAAATTGCAATCTAGCTATAAAATAATTTTTTTGGAAATAGTTTACTTACCTCTTCGCTTTCTTTTAATTTAAATAGCAATGGGAGTTTATCACAATTGAATAAATTTATAATTATTTCGTTGTTCTCAATCAGTTTAATATTGAAACCGGATTCCACACTTTTTCGTCCTGCCTCACTTCTCAGAAATCGTGCAACTTCAATCATGTTGCGATTACTTATATCATAATAATTATCATAATAAAGTTATCACAAAAATTGGCTTTAAACTCATAACAAATTTACTTTTAAAAGTATTTTTAAGCAACAAAAATTTACCTGGAATGTAGTTTTAATTGAAGTTTGTTCAATTTATCTAAAGAAAAGAAAGGTTTCTTAACCTCAGTCTTTCCGAAAGAGACAGTGAGTTGCTTCGGACCAAAGGTTTTCAAAACTAAGGTGTTCTCTGAGTCATTTGTGCTGAAATCTTTGATAGAGCTGGACAGAACTTTTCCTTGCGTTGTTGGGGATGTTGATTTTACAATGGCAGTCAAATTCTTTTGTCTTTCTAATTTCGTACAGGGATGTGGAATTCCCTGTCCCACTTGGGCATAACAATGTTGACAAACTAGTCTTTCTGCAGGTTTATTTCAAACATCTTCAGCGCCTTGATAAACAAGCGTTCCCGAAACACAATCAACCATTGGGGCCAATATTTTTTCCATTTTTGATTTGCGCCCATTTTCACAAATAAAACATTCACATTTTTTCCCTCTAATAACTCTGGTATTCAGGTCTAAATTTTATAGCACTTGTATGACAACTATAATAACTAAAATAGCGAAACTAAATTTTAAATGAAGTAAATTAAACATCAATATAGTTATAATTACCTTCATAACACGGCCGCATAATGAAGTAAGGATCAGTCCCTGCAAGCTTTTTTCTACATTTTGAGCAAAGCATGGTAGGAAGGTCAGGATTATCCGCTGAATAATCTTTCCAGATTATAGTTTTGATAAGGTTTGAGTAGTCATTTTTCTTTTTATTTAGATTTAAATAAGTTGTTTCAGGGTTATTTATTGGTCTTAAATCCGTGCCTTTCCTGAAGCAGCAAATGCAAAAATTTTTTACAAAATCACTATGTTCTTTTGCATGTTTAGGCATTTTAAATGAATGCTTCAAATAAAAACTTCTGATATGGATTGATAATATTGGCATGATATATCGGTTATATCAATCAAGTGTCAATATAATACCTATAAACACATGTCAATATAATGGCTAAAAACATGCTTTCAGTTCGTATATCAACGCGTGCAAAGAGTTATTATGCAACTGTTAACAATTAGCAACTGCTAACTTTTACTAATTGTTAATAATTAAAGGTTGCTTTGCTTTGTTTTTATTTCAATAAAAATGTAAATAGAAAGTAATAAAAATTACTTATCCGTCTGTAAATTTTAATGTTAAACAAAAATTTTTAAAAACTTTAAAAAATAAAATTGATAAATCTATCACAAATATTTCTGAAAATCTAAATATGGGGCATGGGCATGATTTTGTGGTGTTCGAGAAGATTCCCCAAATCCCCCCTAGGGTATGGTTCCAAAAAACACTTTTCAACTTTTTGCTTGTTTTATATTAAACTAGATCAAAGTTCATCGACAGATTTCAAATTACATCAAAAAAAAATTTTTCGTTTAAAAGTTGAGACCATTTAAGGTTATTTCAGGGGGTAATTTTAGGCTTTGCATTGTTATAAATCTTAAACGAAAAGAGATTTTTGATGAAATTTGAAATCTGTCGATGAATTTTGATCTACTTTAGGATAGAACAAAAAAAAAAAAATTACGATTAAAGGAAACGTAGTTCTAGGAAGGGGGCAGTTAGGGATCGGGGCGGGGTTGGTTTAGCTTCAATTACCTTAATTTTTTGCAAGTCATCCTCATTTGCTACCAGTATCAACATACTAAAAATGTGAGTATGCCCCATGCTTATTAGCTACCTATCTTGAACAACAAAATTCCTGGGCACTGCCCTAAAATGTGTGTTTTCTCCCCTGGCCCCCACTAAGAAAAGTTGTCGTTTACATTTTTTGAATGAGGAAATGTTTTCTAATGATAATCAAAAATAAAATCTCTCGGGATGTATTGCATAGTCTTAGAGTATGTTCCTATGCACCGTGGTTAGAAAACGCGCTCGCTTAAAACAGCTGTTATTATTTTTTAAAATCTCTGCAATAAATTTTATCAAATTTAATGATGGCGTACTTACCATCCTTACGAAGTCGTTTAACTTCCTTCCACAGTTTCTTTCGATGCTCTCTTGTTTCTTTCGCGTAGTCTTCGTTTATGTTTAGGCCAGTCTCTCTTAATTTTTTTCCGTTATTGAGAACTTTAGTTTTATCTGAATAATTCAGCAGTTTGAAGATTATTGTTCTTGGTAACTTATCATTTCTTGCATTTCCAATGCGATGGGCTCTTTCAATTTCAATTTCGTCAGATATGTTAAGTTTGTTTTTAATTATTTCTTTTATCGAGTTTCGACAATCATCCCAGCTTTCACCTTCTTTTTCCTTTACGTTATCGATCCTTAAATTGTTTCTGCGTGAGCGGTTCTCTAAGTCCACTGTATTTTTTACTAGATAGTTTATATCATACCCTAAATTTGTTGTAATTTTTCCAATTTTTTATTTATGTTTTCTTCTTGAAAGTTCAAGCTCTCTTTAATTTCGTAAATTTCTCTTTCAATGATGGCATCTTTTGAATTGCTTTCTTTTGCTTCATATTCAAGTTTGTGGAGTCGTTCTGCGAGAATTTTTAAGTTTCCACTTATTATTAATATAAAGTTTTGTTCTTGTTCTTTTAATAATTTGCTTATTTCTGATAGTATAAAAGTTTTTGTTCTTCAAGCTTTGTTGTTATTAACTTTTCGATATTTTTTAACGTTAGATCCATATTTTATTTTTTTAATAATATTGATAAAAACACGTCCGTTCACAAACGCATCCGTTCGCCAAAAAAGTTCGCCAAATCTAACATAACAGTCAAAAGTATGGCTCACAAAAAGTATTACGCCAGGTACAATAGACCGACTATACAAAGTGGAGGAATCTTGATAGGAATCCGGAAGAATCAACTCCGGAATATACGTAGAAGTTCTGGAAAGCAACCTAATTCTATCATTTGTATATATATATCTATATATATATATATATATATATATATATATATATATATATATATATATAGGGCTACCATAGTCCTGATTTTCATCAGGACTGTCCTGATTTGAAGGGTCTGTCCTGACTGTCCTGATCAGGTGCGAAAATGTGCTGATATTAAAAAACCATAACAAAAAAGAAAAAAATATCATTTTGACAAAAACTAAAAAATAAAGCAAAGAGAAAAATGTTGACTTGGCAACTCCAACTTCCCCATTCAATTTTTACTATTTTCTTGCAATTTTAGGCAGTACTGGCAGAAATGGCAGTGGTAGCAGACATGATAAGGCAGTACTTTACTTTTGTTTTTGCTGGTTTGGTACTTTCCACTTTTACGAAGTTTCTACTTCGTGACAGAGGGTTTTTTAGTGTTAAACTTTTACTTTAACTTAAAGTAAAAAAAAATCCCTTATTAAAGTCAAAATGTCGAAAAGAAAGTGCCATTTTAATGAAACTCTGAAAAATGAATTTTCTTTTCTGAAGAAAGTTTATGAAAGTGGTGAAACAGTTAGATGCTGAGATTGTTTGACTGAATTTTCTGTTGCAAATGGCGGACAGAAATCACCAAGCATTTAACAACGGAGAGACACAAAAATGCTTTGAAAGCATCAGCAAGTTCTGCATCAATAACATCGTTCTTCAAGACTGATAGTTTAAGTGATAAAGATCTAGTTCTGGCAGCAAAGGAAGCTACTTTTGCTTTTCACACTGCAATTCATGATTTGAGCTTCAAAACTGCTGATTGCTCTACCAAATTAATTTCAAAACTTTTTGAACCAAAGTTTGGACTTGCAAGAACAAAATGTGAGGCTATTATTCTCAATGTTATTCTACCAATGATTTCTGAAGAAATTAAGGAGGAGTTGAAGAAAGCTAATTTCATCACCATTGCAACTGATACATCTAACTGAAATGAACTGAAACTTTTTCATATCCTTGTTAGATATTTTGTGCCTGATCAAGGAGTAAAAGTTAAATTACTGGAATTTCAAAATGTACCTGGTGAAACATCAGAAATTTTGTGCAATGCTCTGCAATCTGCCATCAATAGCCATGATTTATCAAGGAAAGTGATTGGATTCTGTGGTGACAACTGCAACACAAACTTTGGTGGAGTGAAAAGACGAAGACAAAACAATGTTTACAGTTGGTTGAAAAAGTTTCTTGGTCGAGATATTGTTGGGATTGGCTGTGGAGCTCACATAGTTTACAACTGCATTCAAACAGCTGTCGATGTTTTACCAATTGATGTTGAAGCTCTTGTGGTGAAAATTTACAAATATTTTCACATCTACACTGTCAGAGTTACTCAACTGCAAGAATTCTGCGAGTTTGCTGATGTTCACTACAAGAGAGTTTTGCAGCATGGAAGCACAAGATTCCTTTCTTTACTACCCGCATTTCAGAGAATTTCGGAAATCTTTGTGGGACTAAAATCTTTCTTCTGTTCTCAAGAGCAATCTCCAGTGATAATTAGTAAGTTCTTTAGCGATGAACGTGGTGAAATGTATCGTTGATTTGTTCATGGTCAGCTTCAGACATTCAACAAAACAATTCTGAGAATTGAAAAAACAAGAGCAAGTGCATGTGATATTGTTAATGAGATAAAAGTATTGCAGAATAATCTGAAGGAAAGATTTGAGAATAAGTTTATTCCACTGGAAGCTAAAAAGATACTTGCAAAACTATTTGAAGACGGAATTATTGACGAAATTGCTGTCAAAAAAGAATTCACTGGTTTTTACGAGAAATGTCTTTCTTATATTGACCTTTGGAAAGATAGCTTTGCTGAAGCTGAAAAGTTGTGGATTCAAAACAGTGCAATAACATTTTCAGAGTTGGAAGAAGCTGCAGAAAGAATTTCCCGAAAAATTGGACGTACAGCAATAAATACTGATGAACTATTTGATGAAGTTGTTTTGGTCAAGGCATACTTGTTAACTAATTCTGAAATTTGGAAATCTGATGATATGAGTTGTGAAGAAAAATGGGTCCTGATGATGAAACATTTTGGAGAAAAGGGCATTTCAGTAGCAAATTTTTCACTGGTGTTGGAATACATTTTCAGTCTTCCTGGAACTTCAGCTGCTGTGGAAAGGGTGTTTTCAATGATGAAGAATATTTGGTCTCCTGAAAGAGGTTCTTGTTTGAGATCATTATTTAACTTACAAAAAAGTTTGCTTTTTTGTAAGTTAAATAATGATCTCAATTGCTCACAGTTCTATGAAAAGATAAAAAATGACCAGTTGTTCCTGAAAAAAGTACACTCTAGTGAAAAATATGACTGGTTTAAAAGCAAAGCAAAGAAATAATTCTTGTAGTCATTACAAAAATGCTGGTTTTTAATTTTGTACTTTTTGTCATTTTCACTTTTAGTGTGACGAGCTTTGTCCTGACTTAGACTTTCTGCTTATTTATATTTGTCCTGATTTGACAGGTTAAAAAAGACATGATGTCCTGATTTTTCCAAAATTTCATATGGTACCCCTATATATATATATATATATATATATATATATATATATATATATATATATATATATATATATATATATATATATATATATATATATATATATATATAAATATATATATTTGTGTGTGTGTGTGTGTGTGTATACAGGGGCTATTCGAGACCGTTTTTGACAGTTTAAAAAAAAAGTATTGGAATTCTACTGTCAGATTTTTAGAAAATTGATTTTAAAAATTGGGCAATTAACAAATGAGCTGTTGCCATATAAAATATTCACTGTAGTTAAGAACCGTAGCCATTAACCGTAGGCATGCGTTTTTTCCCTTTTCCCTTTCTCGTGAAAAAAAAACGTAAATTTATTAGCTTGGATTTATAAACTAAACTTTTTTATATAAAAAAAACTATATTGTATCATAAAAAATTCCCACTCCTCATTTTATTAACACCCTCCCCCCACCATTTATTAGATCTTGACTAAAATCCCTCCCTTTCCTTTTAATCCATAACCCCATTTTATTAGGGAATCGAGAATAATAGCAATAACAATAACGTTTTTCTTTAAAAGCAAGTCATGTTACGCGCATTTATGTTATTTATTAACTGAATTACTTAAGGGGCAACTAATTTCAATTTTTTTCAAAAATTGGATTTTTTTTTTTTCTAATAATTGTTGACCAAAATTTTATGTAGATTCTGAATCTGCAAAAAAAATTATAGATTTCTTCATAAGTTTTTGTTTAATTTATGTTTTTTTGAACCCAAGTGGAAAACATTTGCATAGCATTGCTATGGGGTGAATATTTTGTTGGTAAACTTATCCTTGAGTACTGTTTCAAATATATGTTTTGATTTATATCTTCTTTGCTAAAGAATATTCTGCTCCTTATTATATTCAAATATAGGCCATTTCCATTTGCGATTTTACCTTCTTATCAAATCTAATTTATCCAACAGCAGAAACAAAAAAATATGACGAAATTCTTTGGATGTTTTGGATGATTAGGATGTTATTAGAAACACAAAAATGAATGATAGAGAAAGCAAAGAACAAAGTATCACAAAAAAGAAGAGTATTTAATGTGCAGAAAAAAAATATGCATGTAATCTAAGTGGATATGAGTTAAATGACAGTAATATTTTAGGCGCATCTGCTAAGAAAGTAAAATTCATTACAAATGTACCACGTTTAAAAATTTTTTTAAAACATTAAAAAAATTAGTGGTTAAAGAATTATAGACACTAAAGCTATATCTAAAGTTCTTTCATTTTTAATGGGTCCTCTGTGTGAAAACTGTGCACTGTACTTAGGTGATCACCATAAAAAAAGAAAGGTCTAGCATCGTTGCTATATTTGAAGTGTATTACACTATCTTGTGATTATAAAAATGAATTTTATAAATCAGATAATTGTGATTAAGGGTTTGATATTAACAACAGGAAAATACATGCAATGAGAGTATTAGGATATGGTCATACTGGAATTGAAAAATTTACTCAGCTCATGAACATGCCTAAACCCATGACACCCAAAAACTATACAAAAATAAGAACAAAAATAAAAACGTGAAAACTGTTGCAAACGAGACAATGTTAGATGCTGCAACTGAAATAATTCTGACTGAAATAAAGACTCTGAATTAGTAAAGTGTCTGCATGGGAAAACCCAGATATATGTAATGAGAGTTTTAATAATTTAATATAGAAAAGATTACCAAAAAGTAATTATGTTGGTTTAGCCAGTTAGAGTTTGTTGCAAATTATAACACAGGTATGAAGTCTGTTATTTTAATTTATGAAAAACAAAATATGAAATCAGGACATTTTACTTTAGCTGGTTGCAGACTCATAAACAAAAAATAAATAAATCATCATTTAAATTAAGTGAAAGTTTTAAGGTTAAATGAAAGTTGTTACGACGTCAACGATTGTCAAAGAATGATCCCCAAAAGTCAGTAGTAAAGTCCAAGGAATATTATGAAACTGGTAGTCTTTAAAATATTCTTTTAAAAAGTAATTTTTTTAAAGATATATTTACGAAATGAACAATAATTTATGATTTTATTTTTTGTTTTGCGTTTTCTGAGAACTTGCTTTTTAAACACGCTGGTAAAAAAAATATTGAAAAGTGTACATGCTATCATGATGAGTTTTTCAGGGATTGTTCATTTTGCCAATATTTATGATATGATCGGAGCAGGGGCGGATGCAGGATTTTTTGTGGGTGTTGCCTGTTTTTTTTCGAGTTGCCAAAATATAGTCGGCGATATTTTTTTGTAAACCCCTCCCCCGGGCTAGCGAGGGGGGAGGGGAGGGAAAGTTGGAAAAATATATCGCCGACTATATTTTGGCAATTCGTCATCAAAGCGGCATCAGTACTTTATAATTACTTACTTGGCATTGTTCTCAATTACCCATATAAAACAAAACTAATAAAAATGTTGCCTTGGCTATTCTGTTCATAAATTAGACATTTTTTACTTGTCTAACCTATTTAACGAAGTGCACCAACGAGAAGGTAAGCCATAGGACTTTGCACTCCATCTGTAAACTGTCATGTGGCCTAAGGTTATCCCTCCATTTCTGGATTCTTTCCTTTTCTTTATAGGCAGTTAGTGTAAAGTGTTTGTATTGTTGCCTTAGGTCAAACCTCCATTTCTGGATTCTTACCTTTTCTTGATAGGCAGTTAATGTAAAGTATTAATATAGTTACCTTAGCATAGCCATCCATTTCTGGATTCTTTCCTTTTCTTGATAGGCAGTTTGTGTAAAGTATTTGTATTGTTGGCTTAGGTTAGTCATCCATTTCTGGATTCTTTCCTTTTCTTGATAGGCAGTTTATGTAAAGTATTAATATTGTTGCCTTAGGTTAGTCTTCCATTTCTGGATTCTTTTTTTTTCTTGATAGGCAGTTAGGCCAAGCTTTTTTTAATAGGTTGTTTTTTTTTAATTTTTATGTTGGTTTTTCTAATTTTCACTAAATATAAGATAAACTTAAATATAAAATAAAATAAAATACACGATTATAGTCAATAAGCAAAAAAGAAATTAATAAATTAATATCAGGTAAAAACCAACTCTAAGCGTCGTTCCTCTAAAACAGAAAAAATATTAAAAACTCTTTCTACATCAGGAATTATTTCTTGATGAATAGACATCAGAGCTAAAGAATTAAATCTTGACTCTGTCATGCCGCTACTCATATAAGTTTTCAGTCTGCGTATAACAGAAATGCTCCTCTCGCATTCACATGTAGTAATTGGAATTGTTCCCATTATTAAAAAACCTTCCCTAATGTTTGGGAAACCCCTCATATCAATAGACTTTAAAGTCTCTGTAATAGTGGACCACAGATTGATTGTTCCAAAATGTTTCCCACAAATCTAATTCAGCATGAATTGATGTAGGATGAGGCATATCCGATATATAAAAATGCAAAAACTTCATAAAATCTGACTCCCAAAAACATTTTTCTTTATTTTTTTTTACAACAGTTGCAGGAATACCATATAAACCTTTGTAAACAATCATCTCACCTTCATCAAATCTATCTTCTAATTCATTAATTAAGTGATCTAGAAGAGGAGATGTGATGGAATATTTGAAATAATCTGAAACTGTGTCAAAGGGATAATTATCTCTTTAAACTTGTCTGCCACAGAGCCTTGGTTTAACTTCTGAAACATCAAGAGTCTTAGCTAGGTCACGAGCAATTAAGTACCATTCGATATGATAGACATCAATATTTTTCTTTAAATCTAAAGTTTGAGTTTTCAAACAATTTATTCCATTACACTGTTGTGATATATCAAATGCTTTAGTTTGGAGAACAACAGTGATGGCATAGAAATAGTCCATTATTTGTTTTGTTAAAACTAAGTTCACAATAAAAGAAAAATTTGTCATAAGATTTAAAAAACATGAAACTTTTGAAGAAGTATTAATATTATAACTCTTACCTTCATTGTATGCCATTTCTTCCATTGAATGAAAAACGGATATGTAGCTATCAAAAAAAACATCCAGACCTTTAAGTTTCTGAACCCATCTAGTTCGACATGTATCAATTAATTTTGCTCGACCAGGAAAAATGAATTTTTTGAGACAGCTAGCACGTTTAGGTGATAAGTTAAAAAAATATGATATATCTTTGATTTGATCAAGAGCATTTCTAACACTCTGAACATTGCATGATTTACTAATAACTAAATTAAGTTTATGGCAAGCACAGTGAACAAAAATAGCCTTTGAATTGATAAGTTTAATTCTAGATGAAATACTTTTTAATTTACCAGACATTGCCCCAGCACCATCATATCCTTGACCTCTACATTTTTGGATATCAAGACCAAGATCATTAATTGCAGAAATTATGTTTTGCGCAAGACTAAGACCAGTTGTAACAGATTTACATTCAATAAACCGTAGAAAGTCTTCACAAATAACATTATCACAGTCAATGTATCTTATAACTAGAGATAGCTGTTCAGCATTAGAAAAATCAGAGGCTATTTTTCTATCTTGTGTGATGGATCACTATTAGAAAAATTATATTAGAAAAATCAGAGGCTATTTTTCTCTCTTGTGTGATGGATTATTTTTCTATCTTGTGTGATGGATCACACAAGATAGAAAAATAACCTGACTTTTTAATTTTCTTAATTAGAACTTCTTCAATTGTTTTTCCACAGCATTCAATAAGTTCGTTTTGTGCGGTTTTAGATATATAAGTTGCATTTTTAGGAGCAGAACAAATATGGTGCTCAAGAACTTTATCACCTACTTCAATACGAAAACTTAAAAGCTCTACAAAGTTACCTATACCAATGTTGTCTTTTCATATTTCTCCAACCTCTGGATGATACTTACTGTCAACCTCTGGATGATACTTACATGATGACCTCGAAAAGCAATATCGTTGCGGCCAAGAAAAATAATTGTCTTTATAATTAGAATTAATTTATTTCGATTACTTATAATAAGTTTTTTTTTTTTGATTATCGATGTCAACTTCAATCAGATTTTTTTTTGAATTAGATCTAGATTGCAGCATGTTCAGACAATGCATTGACATTTGATGTAGTCGACAATTATTATTGTGATCCATATAAGCACGAGTTGCATTACCCCATATTTTAAAAGGTTTTCGACTAAAGTTGATTATTGTGGTATTGTTTGGAATTCTGCTACCCAACAGTGTACATGGAAGGCAGTATGCTCCATCTTCAATCTGTGAGTAAGCTAACTAGGAATATTCAAGCAGTCATGTAAAAATGATCGTTTTTTTCCACCAGAAACAGGAAAAACAAAAGACAAGTTAGGAATAAATATTTTATTAACTAGATCTAATAACATTGAATCATCTTTGCCAGCAGATAGATGTCTACTGTGCTCATAGTAAGTAGAAACATCATAAAAAGGAAGGCTTGAAGACTGACCAGATGCACAAGGAATACAATTAGGTAAGATTGGATTAGGAGTAATATAAATATTTACATCTATAATTTTAGTTTCATTATCTATGCAAAACTTTATGTGAGATTGAACTAATGATTTTTTATTTGAAAATAGATTTTTAGGAGGTTGACAAGATAAATTAAGAATCTTAGTGGTAACAGAAGAATGTGATAGAACACTTGGCAAAACTGAACACAATCCTCTTTTTAAATCACTTTTGACAAATTTCTTTAAGCATAGAACTTCTCTTTTCACAATAGGGACAAACTGATTTGATGACCACATATCTTTATCCTTGGAAATAGAGCAACAATCAGAGTTACACCATAAAATACTCAGAATTTCTTTATTTGTTTTATGATCACCACGTGGGTGTATACTCAAATTAAATAACTTTTTATATTTTTCAAGTCCAAATTCAGGATAAACAGACCGAATTTGTTTATTTAACACTGTAGATAATGCAATTAAACAAAGAAAAGAAGCAAATTTATTGTTTCTGCAATTGTTATAGACTTCTTTTTTTATAAGTTCAGAAATATTTATATCATTTAATTCTGTAAAAGAATCAGAAGACTCAAATGAAACACATGCCATGAAAACACTAGAGAGTGAAGAAAAACTTTTAGACTTCCACTTGGTTTAACTTGGTTCCACATTGGGTATCTTGAATAAAAGGTTGCTTTCTCAAACAATTCAACAGAAGTTAATAGTCGAAGAATTTCATGAGTTTTATCTGATGAATTTATTAATAAAGCAGCAGAGTTGTAAAGACAGTTACCATTTTCCATTGACCTGTAAAGTCATAACATATATAAACTAAATATAACTAAAAAAACATATTTAACTAAAGGTTATTTGTCAAGAATTATTGTTTTATAAAAAAAATAAAACATAAAAAAACGCGTTTAAACTCATACTTTAAAACAATATAGTCTTCATTTTCTTTTTGCATGGGAATAAAAGCTTCAATTTCAGAATTTCTTAAAAAAAGAAGATCTTTGTTTACAACAGGAAACTTTGAATTTAAATCTTTGAGATTATTACGAAGCTTTACTTTGTAAGTCGTAATATTAGGCAAATGCTTGGCTTTAATGGCATTGGATAGCAACAAATCCATAATTGCAAACAAAAATAAAATTTGTATTAAAAATTACTTTAAACTAATTTTTTGATAAAACTTCAATTTATTCGAATACTTCAGTTTTATTATAAAACTTTAATTATTGGTATGAAGTTTATTCGAATAATTAAGGCCTTATCGGAATAATTAAGGATTCATTTTTACATATAAACGGAACCGAGAGAACCCTTTTGATCAATTAACAATTTATTAACCGCCTCACGAAGGTTTATTCGTAAAAACTTGTTGGTTCAAGTTTATATTTCAAATAAAAAAGATATTGCAATTACCCTGAAAAAAATTTACATGTCCCACTCTCCCCTACCATCTTTTAGTTTCAATCTAACATTTGTAAATAATAATAAATACAATATATAGAATATAAACATATATTTACTATTTATTAATTTGATTAACAACTTGAAAATAATAAAAGTTTTAAAATAAAACCCTAAAAATGCGAAACTGAAATTCTATTACAAATTAAAAATTCTTAAAATGGAATTAAAAATTTGTTTACGTTGCCTTAAAAAAAAGACATAGTTCATCTTTATTTTCATCAAAGAATAGAAAAGCTTATATATTTAAATATAAAAAAATTGTATTTAACTAATAAGAGAATTCGTTTACTGTTTATCAAAGTTTCTCTAACAGTTTGCAATATTATGCTTTGTTCTCATTGTATCTGGATGGTTGATACCTAAAATATAAGTTTGTATTATATCAACAGAATAATATTGCGACACGTTTTGTTGCCATTGTATCTGGATGGTTGATACTTAAATTTTCAGTTTATATTTTATCAAAATATTAAATTAAAACGCTTTCTTATATTTTCCCATTGTGTTCAAACAGATTGCGGTTTTATATTTTGTTGCCATTGTGTCTGGATGGTTAATACCTAAAATTTCAGTTCGTATTTTATAAACAGAATAATAAATTTCTAAAGCTTCTTTATATTTTCCCATTTTGTTTAAACAGATTGCGATATTATGTTTTGTTGCCATTGTATCTGGATGATTGATACCTAAAATTTCAGTGCGTCTTTTATCAACAGAATAATTAATTTCCAGAGCTTTGTTATATTTCTCCATTTTTCTCAAGCA
This sequence comes from Hydra vulgaris, assembly GCF_038396675.1. Lineage (NCBI taxonomy): Eukaryota > Metazoa > Cnidaria > Hydrozoa > Anthoathecata > Hydridae > Hydra > Hydra vulgaris. The sequence continues at coordinate 831,586 of NC_088927.1, forward strand.
GATTGCAATACTATGTTTTGTTGCCATTTCATCTGGATGGTTGATACCTAAAATTTCAGTTCGTATTTTATCAACAGAATAATAAATTTCTAAGGCTTGGTTATATTTTCTCATTTTTCTCAAACAGTTTGCAATATTATGTTTTGTTGCCATTGTGTCTGGATGGTTGATACCTAACATTTCAGTTCGTGTTTTATCAATAGAATAATTAATTTCTAAAGCTTTATTATATTTTCCCATTTTTTTCAAACAGGTTGCGATATTATGCTTTGTTGCTATTGTATCTGGATGGTTGATACCTAAAGTTTCAGTTTGTATGTTATCAACAGAATAATTAATTTCTAAAGCTTCGTTATATTTTCCCATTTTTCTCAAACAGATTGCGATATTATGTTTTGCTGCCATTGTATCTGGATGGTTGATACCTAAAATTTCAGTTTGTATTTTATCAACAGAATAATCAATTTCTAAAGCTTTGTTATATTTTCCCATTTTTCTCAAACAGATTGCAATGTTATGTTTTGTTGCCATTGTATCTGGATGGTTGATACCTATAATTTCAACTTGCATTTTATCAACAAAATAATTAATTTCTAAAGCTTCGTTATATTTGCCCACTTTTCTCAAACAGACTGCGATATTATGTTTTGTTGTCATTGTATCTGGATGGTTGATACCTAAAATTTCAGTTCGTATTTTATCAACAGAATAAAAAATTTCTAAAGCTTCATTAGATCTTCCCATATTGTACAAACAGATTGCGATACTAAGTTTGGTTGTCATTGTATCTGGATGGTTGATGCCTAAAATTTTTGTTTGTATTTTATCAACAGAGTAATAAATTTCTAAAGCATCGTTATACTTTCCCATATCGTTTAAACAGTTTGCGATATTATGTTTTGTTTTCATTGTATCTGGATGGTTGATACTTAAAATTTCAGTTTGCATTTTATCAACAGAATGATAAATTTCTAATGCTTTGCTATAATTTCCCATCTTGTTCAAACAGAATGCAATATTATGCTTTGTTTTCATTGTATTTGGATGGTTGATACCTAAAACTTCAGTTTGTACTTCATGAATAGAACAATAAATTTCTAGAGCTTCGTTATGCTTACCCATATCGTCAAAACAATTTGCCATATTGCGTTTTGTATCAAGCGTGAGTTCATTATTTTCACCAAAGGTTTCTTTATTAAAACTTTGAATAGCTTTTAATATTTCGATAGCTTCACCAATTAAACCTTTACATACTAATAAATTTTTAATAGAAGATGTCATATGATGGAATGTTTTTGACATTCTGTTTTTGTTACTTTGAAAAATATAGAGAAATTGTAAAACGAAATGATTTCCGTACTCTACGTGATCCATTACTTGGTTCAACTCAAATTTAAAATAATTTTCAATTAGATCGAGATACGTAATTGTACTCAAATTTTTACTTTGAAAACATCTACACGACAACTGCGTTAGTTTATGCATTGAATACTTGCTATCCTCGAAACAATTTAAAAATGAATAACTTGTAAGTAACCCAACAATTTCATCTATTAAATGATCATCGTTTATATTCATTTGATTTAAGATTTGTATTATAAATTTTTTACTTATATTTTGACCATCGCAATAAGATAAACAGTTTAGTAATTCTAATGGAATAAGTTTAGTTTTTTTTAATTTAAATAAAACTAAATTTATGGCTTTTATTGCAGACTTTGATTCTTCTTCAGAAGGAAAGTTATCACTATCTAATATTTCTAGGGGCTTATGTCTATATCTATCTATATATTTTTCTATCGATATTTTATGCATATTTATGTACTTTATTGCCTGTGTTATAACAAACGGATGATAACCAAGTTCTTTAGTTAAGTTTTTTATGTTTTCATTTGAGCATTCTTCAATATTATTTTTTACATAAGTAAATGCATCTTCGGGAGAAAAAACATCAACTAACATTCTATCGACATTGTTTGACCACGTTCTCCATTGCGATGTAATTAAAGTAAATGAGTTTGGTTTCCTTGAAATGTACATGTTCAAACTTTTGATACTTTCATCGTCAACATTGTCAAAAACATACAAAGTTTTTCCATTTATGTAATAGTTGTGAATTTTTTCAACAATTACTTCTATATTATAATATTCCCCTATCGAATCATGAATAACAAATCCTAAAATTTGACAACAGTTTTTAATTGAAGTTTGTAACTTTCCAATTGCTGCGTCTATCCAGACAATCTTTTCATAGAAGTTAGAGTAAACTTCGCAGTATTTTCTGGCAATGTTCGTCTTCCCAACACCTGACATTCCATATAGTACTAAAGCGGTCATTTTTGTATCTTGTGAAAAATAACGATGAATTTCGTGAAGTAGTTTTTCGCGTTGAACACCTAACATTGAACGCGTAGTTATTATTATTAAAACTCATTTCATTATTTTAATTTAATTTAATATTATTTATTTATTTATTAATACGTTTTAAAATGCAACGAGTTATTTTTTATTTAAAAAAATCTATGAAAATTTAAAAAAACTTTATTATTAAACTATACTAGTTTTTAAAGAAATGTTTTGAAATAAAGTTTAATGTGATACTATTACCTTTTTTATTAATTTACAAAACACAATTTTACATACAAAACTCACAGTTTTAAATACCAAACTTTGAAAACATAATACTTAGTAAAACATAATACAATTATTGTTACTCTAGAGAATACAAATAAAAGTAATTAAAAACTTAATTTTGCACAAATTTTTTATAACCGATTTTTCAAGATAAAATTTTGGCCCATGAATAACTATTTCCTAACGCATAACATAACGCGTATTTCAAACTAATGATTTTTTCATAAAACATTTTTTTTTTAACGTTTTGTAAATTATACTGTATTTGCGCTAATTTTTATCTCTAACCTCTATTTTTATAACTGATTATAATAGTAAAATTAATGCTGATTGAGAATCGTACGAAGACATAGGTCTGAAAATGAAAGTGCGTCGATGTTGAAGTCCATATAAACTTCTACTTCTTGTTAGTATTTAAATTGATGACGTTCTTTAAGGGCAAAAAATGACGTTCTTTATGGACAATCCCAAACACGTATTTCAAACTTTTTTTTAATGTTTTGTATATTATACTATATTATATTTTGATGCAACTAAGCTAATAAAAATATGTCTAAAAACATAGTTGATTTTTTTAATTTTAGTTTCAATGGAGCTTCAGGAATATCAAGTTAAGAAAATACAGCAAGTAGAATCTTATATTTAAAACCAAATTTCTCGAATGTTTACAATAGTTAGCAAAAGTTTGTTGCAGTTTTTTTCTTTTAATGTAAAATATCATTGAGAAAGTGTTCCGAAAAGATCAAACTTGATCTGATCAAAGTTTTGTGTTAAAACACCGTTTAACAGGTCTTTTTTAACATTACAGCTGACATTACTCTTGGGGTGTAAAAATAAAAGGATGGGGGGAGATATTAGTCCAGATCTAACAAACGAGGGGAGGGTTTATTATAAAAAAAAGGATGGTTGAGCGGATTTTTCATGTTACAACAAGTATTTATTATAAAAAATTTCAGTTTATAAATCCAAAATAATATTTTTACAAAACACACGTAAAACTATTTAATTTTGTTCGTACAGCTATCAAAATTAATTGTCGTGTAGACTGGAATATTTTTACGTTTGGTTTAGTCTACACTATAATATGCAGTTTATTGCTAAATTGTTTAAGAAGTGAATGTTTTAATGTGTAATATATAAGTAATACTTTTTGTTCAATGAAAAATATATGTATTTTTACACATTCTTCGTGTTATTTAAATCATGGTAAATAAGTCTACAATAGATGCTCGATAAACCACTCTGTTACCTTTTCTATACATATAGTTTTACATTTGAAATTGATACTTGCATTATTATCGTGCTTTTTAGCTGGCGATTTTGAAAGATAATAAAGCATATTTTATAAAAAATATGTATGTATATATATATATATATATATATATATATATATATATATATATATATATATATATATATATATATATATATATATATGTATATATATATATATATATATATATATATATATATATATATATATATATATATATATATATATATATATATATAAAGAGATATAGTATATATTTCTTGTAAATATTGACATTTTTGATTTTAAAACTTTTCAAATCTAAAATATTGAACTGCCTTCAAAATGTATAACTAAATATGGACCTAACACACTTTGGACCATTTGTAGAACCTTTTTTCAAATACAGTAAAAGATAAGTATGATTTTATCTCTGATGTTTTAATACTTACTTTTTGAATAATTTTTAGAAAACTGGCCACTTAAACAAAAAATTCAATTAAAAAAACTATTATTTTTAATAAAGACTTTCTTAATGTTAAAATGTTAAAATGTAAATGTTATAAAAATGTGGCATTTTAAATATTTTTTAAATGATTTTACAATTAATAAAATACGTTTTGTAAAAATAATGTTTATTAATTGGTTTAAATGGTATATACATAAAATAGTATGAAAAAATGTTTAAAAATAACTTAATTTACAGCGTGTAACTGGCTAAACATCAGTTTTGTTCATTTTTAACCAAGAAATGCAATCAGATTATTTTATGAAGTTTATATTAAGTTAATTAAATGCAAAATCTCCTTTAAATCTCCACATACCAGAAAAGACATAGATATAAAGGCAATCAATAAGTATAGGTTGAAAATACAGTAGGTTGAAAACTCAGTAGGTAAAAAATACAGTTGGTTTTTTTACCTACTGAGATTAAGTAGGTAAAAAAACCTACTGTATTTTTTACCAACAATTCAGTAGGTTGAAAAATTAGTAGTACATGTTTTACTTAGGTGTAAATATAAAATTAAAATGTTGTCGGTAAAAAAACAAAGTCGTCCTAATCAATGAATTTCGCAATTTCAAAGTTAGGTTGAGTTATAGGCCACTAACTAATCTATTGAAATTTTATTGTTATTTTTACATGGTTTCCACTTACAATGACTGTAAGTGTTAAAACACGCGTAATCGGGGAATCAGCAGATATTTGAACAAAAATTAACGCCGTGTTTTTGAACAGCTGTTTTATCAAAATTTAATTTTTTGTTTTTATTAATGACTGAAATAATAATTTTCTAATTTTTAAGGCTGATTTTTACTGATTTGTTTTTTTAACTTTGAGATTCTCAATGCTTATTTTTTTAGTTTTAGGGGCTTGGCGATAAGACTATTTTGTCTTCTTCTTGCCCCCGACATTTTTATATTTTACAAATACGAAAGTTGTAACTATTTTAAACAGCAAATTTATAATAATAATAAAAAATAATATCACTTAAGCCTGAAATAATAGCAATAAAAGAAAGCTTTAATTTTTTAATAATCATGAACTTATGAAAAAGATAATTTTTCTAGTCGTGGAATTTTAAAAAGGTTCTAATAAATATATGGATATTAAAAAAAGTTAAGAGAGATGGAAGACAGAAGGTCCAGAAGGAACAATTTGCGTAAAAACGGAATAAAAGAATCAGAAAATGAAAATCGGAATGTAAGTGAAATAAAAGTTAAAAATTATTCAAAGAATGTTTAAAGAAGAATGTTTCGGTTTAAAGAATTTAAAAGTTGAAAGGGCGCATCAAACTGGAGTCAGATATGACAATAAACCAAGAACAATTGCTTTGAAGCTTTTTGATTATAAAGATAAAGTTGAATCTGGTAAACTTGCATACATCTCCTATGATAAACTAATTATTTGCAATTGGAAAAAATGCATAATAAGGAACTTTTCAAATATATATAATTATATGTATATATATATACATATAAACATAAAAATGTATGTATACAAACATATATATATATTTGTAAACACACACACATATATATATATATATATTTATATATAATTATATATAAATATATATAAAAATATATATATATATATATATATATATATATATATATATATATATATATATATACACGAAGGTATAAATACTAATGTATATGTATATGACAATCTATATATATATTTATATATATCGATATAAACGTATTTATATATATATATATATATATATTTATATATATATATATATATAAATATATACACATATATAAAAGAATAAATATACATACAATATATATATATATATATATATATATATATATATATATAAATATATACACATATATATAAGAATAAATATACATACAATATATATATATATATATATATATATACACACATATATATAAGAATAAATATACATACAATATATATATATATATGTGTATATATATATATATATACATATATATATATATATATATATATATATATATATATATATATATATATATATATATATAAATTTATATAATATATATATATATATATATATATAAATTTATATAATATATATATATATATATATAAATTTATTTGTATACATATATATATATATATATATATATATATATACACATATATATATATAAATATATATATATATATATATATATATATATATATATATATATATATATATATATATATATATATATATATATATATATATATATAGAACCCTTAGGTGTTACCCGAAAGTTTTTTCCATATTTTGTTGACAAAAAGTAAAAATTAAAATGCAAGACCGGAATTTTTTTTTTTTAAATGATAGACTGCCTGCCCCAACCAAACCCTCAGTCGATGTAGCAGCACTCCCTTGCGGGTCAGGCTATTTGTCAATCGATGTAGCAGCTATCCCTTGCAAGTCAGGCTATAAGATAGTTGATGTAGCAACACTCCGCGCATGATTTACAGTAAAAAATAAAATAAAAATAAAAACATTTTATTAAAAAAAATAAAAATAAAAACATTTTATTAAAAAAAATAAAAAAAAAACATTGTTTATATTGTTAAAAACATTCAGAATGTTTTTAAAAACATTCTGGTCAATTAAATTTGCGTTTTTGTGGTTTTTTTATATAACAATTAATTTGTAATTAAATCAATGGTTTTGACTTTCGTCCAACACGAAAATGTTGGACGAAAGTCAAAAGTAATTAAAAGTGATGTATGTGTTGGCGTAAGAATTACTTTTTTCCTTCCGCTCTTCCCAAAGCCAACAAACTATAGATATATATATATATATATATATATATATATATATATATATATATATATATATATATATATATATATATATATATATATGTATATCTCGATGAATGTATATATAAATAGAAATATACATGAATTTTTGGATATATATGAATACATAAACATATTTCTTATATGTAAGTATATATATATATATATATATATATATATATATATATATATATATATATATATATATATATATATATATATATATATATATGTATATATATATATATATATATATATATATGTATATATATATATATATATATATATATATATATATATATATATATATATATATATATATATATATATATATATATATATATATATATATATATATATATATATATATATATATATATATGGGTCAGATCATTATATTTTAACCATTTTCAAGAAAACTTTGTGGGGTACCATCTCTGATTTTCCTGATTTTTACATATCATTATCTAAATGATGTAAATAGGTTTAATGTGCAATTTCAGAGTTTCAAGTGCAACGGTTTAGAAATTACAGCCTTACAAACACTCTCAGGTAGCCCCCCTCTGTTCCTCGAATGGTAAAAATAGACAACTTTAAGGCATTATAACTTTTTTCTAACTTTCAGCAAGTGGCTCATTTTTTCTAGAACTATTTTCTAGATATTTCTGTCTTAAAATTTGTGATTTTCATTAGCTTGTACCATGTTAGAAAAAAACTACAGCCTCCTAAACTTTGGAAAAATTCTGAAAAATGCTAAATAAAGGCAAAATGAAGTTAACCGTAGTATTTTTCTATTCATCAACATGTCCTTACATGTTAGTTTTCTAATTAGCTACAATGGTCTACAACAAATTGGCAAAATATAAGCAGCTTGTTTACATTTTAGAAATCAGTTTTATCTAAAAATATATAGTCCACTTTACTAAAAAGTCCCATTTTCAGCCATTTGGGGATGGCTCGTAAATTTTTTCTAACACTTTGTATTGATCTGATATTAACAGCAAATAAGGCCATTAGATCTAACTATATAAAAATGTAAACATCACAAACTTGTCATGTTCACAACAAAAATGGCAGCATTTTTTATTAACCCTTTTTTTCAATTATCAGGGCTGAATAGTGTTATTGGAAACCAGTGCCCCTCCAACCTGCTTTCTGGCCCATGTGAAGGATGTAGCCTATCATAAGTCATTTCTTAAAAAAAAAGAGATATGGTTGGTTACTTTCTCCCTGATCTGGACTTTATACCGGATAGGAGCACAACTAAAGGGGTAATAACTATATAGAGCCTGCATTATTTTTAAAAGGTGACTAAAAAAATATTTAGTTAATCATAAAGTTGCGATTTAATCTTTATTATGATGATTTTTTTATAGTTGATTGAATTGCTAATAATTCAAGGCAATAGTAGGACAGTGGGTTCATACATTACTGGCAATATGAAGTATAACAAGACTAATCAAGCCATTACAATATTGATTTAATGTTTTGTTTGAATAAGTTTTTTAACAAAGTATGAGTTTCAATTTTATTAGTTAATTTTAACTATTTATCTAAAAATGCAATGATTCTATATAATATACCCTTTTGCAAATGTAAATATATAAGCATTTATAACTCAAAATAACTTACCTTGATATTTTTCTGTTCAATAAACTTTGCTATTGCAGTTTGTTTCCATTTTTTTCATTACATTATTTGTATGTGTTTTTAATTGTTGGATCTTATGTATGTATGTATGTATGTATACATTCATACATACATACATACATACATACATACATACATACATACATACATACATACATACATACATACATACATACATACATACATACATACATACATACATACATGCATGCATACATACATACATACATACATACATACATACATACATACATACATACATACATACATACTTGCATGCATGTATGCATTCATGTATGTATGTATGTATGTATGTATGTATATATATTATATATATATATATATATATATATATATATATATATATATACATATGTATATATATATATATATATATATATATATATATATATATATATATATATATATATATATATATATATATATATATATATATATATATATATATGTATATATATATATATATATATATGTAATCAAATCATTATTGAACTTACTTCTCCTATATAACTTCATAGAAAATTATACATATGAAGGTTCAATAATATTTCATCTTAATTAAATTTATAAGATAAACATGAATACTTGTTCTATTGGTATTGAACTAAAGTTAGATTGTCATAAAAATACATACTGCAGTCAGTCTGAAATTTCAGAAATAGTAAATGAAGATAAATACCTGCTGACCTTAAGAACTGGAATAAGAAATATTCATTTGCATACAATTTGCACTCACCATAGGTTACAATTTAGTAATTACTATTCAACATACCATAAATCATGCTGTGACCCGTTCTCAATTCATTCAAAGATTGTTAAAGGAAACCTGACAACTGTCACTCTGGAGCATAATCAACTGGACTCTAATTTAATTCCTGGGAAAAAAATATGTTTTGGTTGTGTAAGAAAAATCAAGAATGTTGAAGAAGTTGACAAGAGACATGATCCAGATTACATATCACCTGATAACTCTGTCACACAAATTGATACTATAAATCCTTGTCTTGTTAAATTTGGTGTGTCTCCTATTAAAAGATCATCCAGCATGAGTATGCTACAAATAGACAATAAAATAAAAAAGAAAGTTAAGTTGCTAAATGAATCATTGAATGCATCTGAACGAGATGAGCTTCAAATTAGTATGCTCAAAAGTTCCTCTTTAGATTTTATTGTAGAACAGCTTAAACAAAAGTTTCGTAATGAGATCAATATTTCACAAAAAATAAAATTGCTCACTTTAGCTCCAGTCGATTGGACTATTCAGGAAACAATAAATGAATTTAAAACAACACAATATATGGTGAAGCAAGCTAGAGGTTTGCGGGATGTTAAAGGAATCCTTGGTGAGAGATCAACAGACATAAGAAATCCTAAAAAACTGACTACTGAAGTTGTAAATCAAATTGTCAACTCTTATGAGGATGATAGTAACAGCAGGTTATTGCCAGGAGCAAAGGATTACATTAGCATAAAGACAGTTGATGGTAGACAGCACATTCAGAAACGAATCATACTAAGCAATCTTTAAAGAACTTTACCAGAAATGGTTAGAAGAATCAAAATCTAATGGTGTAGTAAAGGTGGGACTGACATCATTTGCTCTTTTAAGGCCACAACATTGTATTGTTGCAGGAAAATCTGGCACGCACACAGTCTGTGTTTGTATTGACCATCAAAATCCAAATCTTATGGTTAAATCATTAAAAAATGAAATAAAGTCAAAAGATCTGATGGCCTTAGCTGTATGTTCAATAGAAAATAAACCATATATGTTTTATGAGTGTGAGAAGTGTCCTGGAAAAAAGAGAATTGAAAAAAAGTTAAATGAACTGTTAGGGGATTCAGCAAATGAAATAACTTATAAGCAATGGTTGAAGACTGATAGATGCTCCTTGGAAACTATAGTTAAAAGTCCTGATGAGTTTCTAGAAGAGTTAACAGACAAGTTATATAACCTCACAAAACATCATTATGTCAGCAAATCACAGACATTCTTTTTAAACCAGCTCAAAGAAAACATGAAGCCAAATGAATGTATTATGCAAATG
>NC_088927.1:847500-860000 GCF_038396675.1 Hydra vulgaris
ATTTTTTTACGTTTATGTAATTTTAAGTCAAATTTTTAAATATACACTTTATTAGTTATAAAGAATGTAATTATGGAAACGTAAATTAAAAAATACCTTTAAAATAATCAAATTCATGGCAATTTTCTTGACTTGATTCCATTCAGTTTTGAAATTCAATTTTGCTAAAAAGTAATATAAAGTACTTATAAACTTTATATGTATTACCAATACTTTTATTACTACTGCTACTGCTACTTACTGCTGCTAATAAATACTTGCGTTAACGTAATTAAAATACGTCAATTAAATACATTTAAGAGTTTTAATCGTTAAATGTTTTACGTTTCGTCACTTCTGATAGGTTTTACTTCTAAAGGTGATAAGTAATTTAGATTGCTTAACCGTCGCGTAAGTTATTTTAACTTTTAAAGGTACTTTTGTGTTTTGTTTTTCGTTACGTTACTTTTAAAGCTTTAAAAGTTGTATTTACCTTTAAAAAGTATTTTTTTTTAAAAAACCACAAGCGTGGGTTAATTAAAAAATTTTTTTTTTAATTACAATATTTTTGAGAAGCGTTTTCAAAAATCAATACATAAATAAACAAATACTTAAATAATATTGTTAAATAACGCAACTCATGATCATGAGTTACGGTATCTAACATTGCGTTTGTCGAGATATCTGTAACTAAAAAAAAAAATTTAAACTACTAAGTATTATCGTTTATTTTATTTATAAAATAGATTCGTCTTAACTTAGTTAATTTTTTTTTTTTTTTTTTTGGAAACTAATTTGTCGCGAAAAAAAACGTTTCAATTCGCAAAGTTACGTTTTTTTTACTGAAACGTAACTTAACATTAAACTAGTAAATCAAAAAAAAATTCTTTTTTCAAATCCATGCTTTATGCAAGCAGATTTCTATTGGGCCTAGAAATTCTTTTTTTGTTATCTTTTGTAGAAGGAAAAATTACTGTTACGTTTTAAAAATTTTTTTTTATTAATTCAGTGTTCTTATGGGGAAATACAAATTAAATTTTTGTTAACTTAATTAACTTTTTTTGGTCAAATTTTTCCATTTCCTTGTATTGTCATCGAAAATGATTAAGTGTGCAAAATTTGAGCAAAATTGGTTAAGAAAAAAGCTTTCAAAAATTGATTTCAAATTTTGTGGCATACAAACATATATATATAGAAAGTAACCTTATATAAAGCATGGAAAAAAATCTATATTTAAGACTTTTTTAACTACGTCTCATATCTAGATTTTGTTACGTCACTTTTTTTTTGTATTAAAATACAAGCTTCACGAGTTTTTGTAAACCCACAAGCATAAATGTATACAAAATTTAAGGTTTTATAAGTTAAGATGATGGTGATAGCTGATGTTGTAAAATAATTCGCTCCGCTAATTAATTTAAGCAAATATGGTGTGATGAGATTAAATTTATAACACGAGATTATTTAAATTAATTAAATTTATAACACAAAATTTATAACATGAGATTAAATTTATGACACGGTAAGGTTTTTGTCACTTTAAAATATTACGAGGATTTATTAAGTTAATAAAGTTAGTAAATGCTGTTAACAAAGTTAAGAAATATTCAGTTAAAGAAGTAATTCTGTTGGCTTAAAACGCTCAAGTAATAAAGAAGTGTTAATTCGCTTGTTTATTTTACTTATTGGAAAAATTATTGAGGTATTGAATTTTGAAGTATTATCGTGATGGCGAAAAGTTATGCTGGTGCATTATCATCTTCAGTTCCATCCAACACTCAAGCCAAAACTCAACTTGGAATTTTCAAATCCAATGCATCCAACGACAGCGCAAATGTTTTGGTGTGCAGATATGGCGATTTAAATCTCAGTGTGAACGATTTTTTATTTGCTTTATCTGGGAAAGATCTTTTATCAAATGTCTGGGGAGTTACAAGGCATTACTCAAATAAACTTTTCGAGTTTGCGGTGATAAACAATTCGGCAGTTGAAGTGTTTTTAAACACCGAAATAGAAATCAAAGGCTGCGCACTTAACTTTCAACAAAAGTTCGTACGTAAGGTGCACGTCCTCGTGCAAAATATCCCAATTGGTATTTTACGAAATGGGTGTCAAAGTGCTTTCATCTTGCTTGGAAAACACCTTGCGACAGGCAGAGGTGAATTTGACTCTTTTTACCTGCAAAAGGTTAAAGTACAAGGGGAAGACATTTACACAGGAAACGTTATTGTTATAATAAAAAATTGGAAAAACCCATCTCAAAATCCACAACCACGCTACTAAAACACAATACTACTCAGATACAAACATGTCGGTCAACCAGAAAGCAATGCTCCAAAAGTTGGCCTAACCATTTCACCCTCTGAACCCAAACATGTCGAACCAACGGAGGTCAACAATGAAGAAAAGAAAAGTGATGACAAAGAGAGTAAAAATTCCGATGAAAACCTTTGCACCAATGTTGACACCAATGTTCTTAAAGATCCTCAAAACAATAAAATTTCTTTGAAAACAAAAAATCTACCGAAGACTGTCCAGTCAACTAGAAAAAGACTTGGACAGTCGGAGGGTGAAACTCCTAAAAAAGTAACAAATACAACAGTTTTGGTAACTGACACAACGGCTTTGGAAACACCAGAAGAGATGGACATGGTAGAAGAATTCCTACGCGAAGAAACAGACCAAAAATTTGATCAGGACGAGGCCGATTTGTTATTCACTGACGAGGACTATCAAAGCCAAACATGTGCGGAAAAGAAATCGTAAGATTATTTCTCTCTCTTATTTTTTCGTTTTATCTTATTTTTCTAGCTTTGTTCTCAAATCAGACTATTATTTCGAATTTTTTTGTTCTAAACTTTTATTTCTTTTTCTTTCTACAAAAACTCTTTTTTTACGTTCTATTTTTAACTTCATTAATTATGCATGTCACGTTTTTAAATAAGCGCTTAAGCTGTCGTAATTCGTATTGTTGTAGTTCGCGCTTTTTTGTGGAATGTTACGGTCCAGTGCGTCCTATTGTTCGTATTACGTCAGTTCAAACGAAAACTCGTGCTATAAGGTTAAGGTTTATATGTTTGTGTTTTTTATGTCAGGTTGTAAAATTATTATATTCATGTTTAAGGTACACGAGTTTTCAAATTAGGATACCTGATCCTCTTCATCATGGCTATTAATATTTTAATGTGCAACATAAACGGTCTAAACGACCAAGTCAAACGCGATAAGTTCTCCTTTGATCTTATTCTCCTTCAGGAAACAAAATCCGGACCGTCCACTGTTAAACAGTGGAGTGACGAATGGACTGGCGAGTCTATTTGGAACTCTGGTCCGAGTCATAACTGTTGTGGGGTGGCAGTTCTCTCTAAATCCAATGTTTCTTTAAACGAACTAAAAAGGGACAATAACGGAAAAATATTAAATGTCATGATAAAAATTGACGAACACGAAATGCAGGTGCTGAATATTTATGCTCCTAATGTGCCGAGAGAAAGGCGCCGTTCTTTCGGCGGCCTTGGAGACATATCGCAGGACACAGGACTACCCGTCCTGTTGGCCGGGGATTTCAACATGGTCGAAAGCCTTCCTCTTGACACAGAAGGCACAAACAACTTTAGACATCACACCTACGGCATTACTGAACTCGGGGTCTTCCAAGGTAGGTATAACCTAGTTGATGTTTTCCGTTACAAGTTTCCCAACAAAAGAGAATTCACATGGCGCAATCAGACGGTCAAATGTAGACTCGACAGAATCTACTGCCCTGAAAAAGTCGCCAAAAAAACAACACACACCAAAATTCTCACCAACCCTTTTTCCGACCACGAGTTCGTGTCAACAACTGTCAATTTTAGTAAAACCAGGAGAAGACCAGGATACTGGAAATTAAATTGCTCCCTTTTGGAAATAGAAGTACATAGGCAGAAAATTGAACTCTTAATTCAAGATTGGCAAACTAAAAAACGGTCCTATACGTCAATTTTAAAATGGTGGGACGACTGCAAACTTTTTGTTAGGGCTGAATTACAACATATATCGATACAGGAAAGTGCGAAAAACAAAAAAGATATCAAAAGGATTGAAAACGAAATCCAACGGGAGCGACAAAACGCTAACCCGAATTTAGACAGCATCACAGAAAAACGCGATGCTCTTTTCCTGCTCCAGTTTCCCGGAGCGTTTATTCGCACGAAACAAAAACTAATTGAAGAAGGAGAAAAACCTTCAAAGTTTTTGTACAATTTGGAAAAAACTCAACAGCGGAACAAGTCAATTACCGAAATTCGCAAGAATGACGGCACATTGACGAGTGAACCTGGTGAAATACTAAACTCCCTTGTTTCATATTATAAAAACATTTACACCAAAACTAGTTTATGCAAAGACAGCCAAAATTATGTCTTAACATACATCACTAAACGTTTAAGTGATGATGAAAATCAATTTTTAAACATCCGCCTAACCAGCGTGGAACTGAAAGAAGCCCTTTTTAAATTTGAAAACGGAAAATCTCCGGGCTATGACGGACTTCCAGCTGAATTTTATAAAACCTTTTGGCACACTTTAGAAAAAGATTTTGAATAACTTGCCTACAAAATACTTTTTGTAGAAAAAAACACTAGCCACTCTATGAAAAAATCAATTATTTGACTGATTCCCAAACAAGGAGATCTTACCGAATGCAAAAACTGGAGGCCCATATCCTTAATCGGCGCTGATTACAAAATGATCACAAAAGCGCTGGCCCTACGACTTGCAAAAGTAATGGGCAAAATTATAGAACCAAATCAAACTTGCGGAATCCCAGGTAGAACAATATTCTCAAATTTACATCTAGTCCGTGATCTTATCGATTACGCGCAATTTAAAAATCTACCTAGTTTCATTTTGTCAATAGATCAAGAAAAGGCGTTTGACAAAGTCGATTGTGCGTTTCTGCTTCAGATTCTCCGAAAATTCAATCTCGGAGAAAATTTTGTATCTTTTGTCAACACCTTATATTCAGAAGTTTCGGCATCTGTTCTGAATTGCGGTTTCCTGTCAGCCTCCTTTCCTACGGAAAGAGGAGTTAGACAGGGTGACCCCCTCTCTCTCTTGCTGTACGTTTTTGTTGCCGAAGCTCTCGCTTTGGTGATCAGAGCGGACAGCAGAATAGAGGGTTTCCCGTTACCAGGTACACCTAAACCCCTCAAAATACAGCAGTACGCAGACGATTCGAACTTTTTTGCCAGGGACGTAAAATCAGTCCGCTTTTTTTTCGAAAAAATAAAGCTGTTTGAAAAAGCAAGTGGTTCAGTGATCAACGCCTCAAAAACCAAGGGTCTTGCTCTTGGGGGTTTTGATCCTAAAATGTACCCGGATTTGGACGACATAGAGTGGAACAACAACACCGGTTTCAAAATATTAGGTGTTACTTTTTACACCAGACTGAGCGATACTACCAATTTCAACTGGTTAGTAACTCTAAACAAAATAGAGAAAAAACTCAAGTTTCTGGGACTACGTACTTTGTCACTTAGGGGAAAGACTATGTTGATAAATACGTTAGCAATGTCAAAAGTGTGGTTTCTGGCAAACGTGCTGCCCGTTCCCGAATGGGCAATAGAACGTCTGCATAGAACCATTTTCGAAAATCTGTGGCAAAAGACCAATTTCAATCCGGTCAAAAGAGAGACACTTTTCTTACCCGTCAAAAGCGGGGGTCTCGGAATTTTATCACCGAAGGAGCAAAGTCTTGCACTTCGCCTCAAAACACTCTTTTAACTAAAAGAGTGCAAAGAGGACAAAGCTCACGACACTTACTACTTTTCAAAGTATTGGTTGGCGAGTTCACTTATAAAATTTACGAACCAAAACCAAAGCTGGAACTTTTTAAAGCAGAACAATTTTCCAAAACACTGGGACAACAAAACGTCTCAGTACTACAAAACAACAATAGAAATATTAGGCAAAAACAAGTCCCTTTTTAATGTCCCCCTAAAAACAACAAAAAATTTTTACTTAGAAGTGGCATAAAACAAAAAGACAGTGGTCCCAGCAGAACTTTTCTGGAACGGTTTAACAAAAACAACAATGCCGTGGACCCAGATTTGGAAAGAAAACTTTACCTCCCACGCATGCCGACCGACTCAAAACATCCTCTTTCGTTTTTTACACAACAGTTTACCTTCTGCGGCCTTGCTAGCCAAAAGCACAAGGCAACAGATCGTCAAAAATAACAAATACAAAACTTGTGGTAAAATCGAGGACAACATCTATATCTTTGCCTACTGTCCTCCTTCTGTTGAAATTTGGGAGTATTTTAAACACGTATATAACTCCTTGACATCCCGAAACAACTTTTCTCCGATAAATTCAATTTTCTCGATTGAAACGGCGAATTTATCGGAGAAAAACCCCACTTCGCAGCTGCTGTTGACACTCACTCAAACCATCATGAGTGCAATATTGAACAGTAGATGCCACCACATGTTCAGCAACAACAAAAAATTGACCCAATGGCAGTGATCAGGGTAATAATCAGGAACATCAGGAATATTATAACCTTAAAATATAATTATCATGTCCGTAGAAAAACCGCGGACATTTTCTGTGAGTTTTTTTGTATTAAAAATGTTTTCTGTCAAGTAGAGAATGGAAATCTTAAACATACGAGCAAAAATAAAACTATTGCATGTTTAGTTAAGATTTCCTTCCCTCTTGCAAATCTTCCTATTTTATACAACAAAAATTATTATTATATATGATTAGCAAATCACTGCCAGCCCTTATTTTATGAAATAAAATTTTAACACATAAGTGTTTATTTATAGTGTTCGTCACGTAATGTTTGTGTAAAAGTCCTGTAATTCTTTAAATTTCTTTTGATCTAAATCTTTTTTACCTTATGAATCTTCTTTCAACCTACTTTAGAATCTCTCCTTTTTTCTAACCTTATCTAAACTCTCGATTTCTTTCCGCACAACGGCAAAAAAATAAAAAAATAAAAAATACAAAAAAATATAAAACACAAAAAAATATAAGATTAAAAAACACAAAAAAAATTAAAAATACAAAAATTATGTAATAAAACTTACAAAACAGAAAATGTATATATTTGTGAAAAATTGTGAAACCATATATTGTAAAAACATAAAACCATAGTTAATGTTATTAAAAAATTGTAAATATTTATTATTTTATAATAGAAAAAAAATTGAAAAAAAAATGGTGTATAGTTGCACTCACTGTGCAATACATGTCAACACTCTCTGATTGACTTCACTTATTCTCTCTCGCGAAATAGATCTCTTTATATAATAGCGTTCTCTCCATTTATATATATTATATACATATGAAAAAAAAAAGTTACATGGAGATACAATAGATTACAATGTCACGCAACTTTACATTACAGTGTTACGTATTGTTAGGCAAAATGTGACGCCTCGGTTACGTAAAAACTACAGACATTTTGCACGTAACGTAACGAATACCGTTTACGTTTCAATACGTAACGTAACTTTAAAATGTTAGAGGGGAATACTACAACTAGTAGAAAGAAAATACAATTTTTTGTCTTGCATTTTTTACTTGTGAAAAGTACGAGGAAAAAGTAGAAGTAATCAATTTTAAAGAATTCTTTTTATAATAGAGGCAACATATTCCACAAATGCGTGAAAATCTACAGTAGTTAAGACATTTACGAATTCCTGTAATTTAATTACCAGTATAAATTGAAGTTGTAATAATTTGATAACTCATTTATGATTTAAGTCTATATTGGTAAAAAGCAGTGTCAAATGAAAAATTTTTATAAAGTGATTTTCTAATAATAATAAAAGTAATAATATATGTATATATTATTACTGTGTGTGTGTGTATATATATATATATATATATATATATATATATATATATATATATATATATATATATATATATATATATATATATATATACACATATTCCCAGTAAGCAGACACTATTTAACCCAATGGTGAACCAGGCTTAACAGCAGAGCTGTACCAGGTTTTGCATGCCAGTGCTGTGCCAGCGCCGAGTTGCCCATTAGTTTTAAAACGGGCCGGTATACGCGAGCCAGAGCTGGCGCAGCGTTTTGCTAGTTGCAAGCCAGCATTGACTCAATTCAGAGCCAAAGCTGGCAACCAGCGAACGTTGCACTTAAAGCCCATTATACAAAATATCAGAGAAAACAATCGAGGTCGATGTACTTCGAAGTCGAAGTAGAAGCTTTGAGGTCGCTAAAAGTCGTGTGTGAACCTGTTTCGAAATCGTTAAAAGTTGTATAAAATTTATATAACGATTTTCAAAATCGTATTACTTCGAATAAAATAAATTTTTGCGGTTTTCAAAATCGTTAAAAGTTGTATGAAATTTAATTTGACGGTTTTCAAAATCGTATTAGTTCAAATTAAGTATATTTTTGCGGTTTTCAAAATTGTAAAAAGTTGTGTGCAAATGGCGTGTTTTAAAATTGTTTAAAACTTCTAAAGGCTTTCAAACTTGTATGTGGCTGTACTAGTACTAATATACTCCTCTCTTCTAGTCTCATAGACCCCTACTCTATCCCTTAGATTTGGAAAAAATCATAATCGGTGAGAAACTACCTATAGGTAGTAACCCTGAACATATACGTTCACGTTCAAAGACACCAATATAAAGTAAAGTGAAGTGATAACTGGTTTGGTATATGCTAGCAATCTCTGTCCTTTTAAGTTCTAATTTCTTAATAATAAAAATTTGAAGTGTACACTACAGTAACATTACAGAAATAAAGAATATACAAAAGATATATTAAAACCTTTGCATTTATTTAATAATCATTCTGGATTTCAAAAATCCAACTTCTTAAACATGCAAAAAAAATTATTTGCATATTATCGATTATCTAGTCTAAAATAATCCTGGCATGCTACCCTAGTAAAGTATATTTAGTTGTCGGATTCCAGTCTTCCATTCTCATTTTTGTGTACTTGTTCCTGACCTTGGGAGCCCAAATGATGTCTGTCTTGCCTTTCCAGTTCAACAAGAACAACAGCAACAACAACAACAACAAGATATTTATTTTTTTCAAAATTTACAATATAATTACAACAATATATTACTCATATTAATAATAACAATAATAAGAAAACAATAAAAACCAGAATATCTATAATATTATAAATAATAATATCAAAATATAAGTATAACAATACTGGAGATTTCAATTTTAATAAGGCGGTATCATCATCATCATCATCATTATCCTAGTCTGTGTCATCATCAACATCATTTTGATCTCTGTCTGGAGCAGGTATAGCCGCCATTTGCTCTTCCATCGAGAAGTATTTCCAAACAGGTACAAAGGAGTTTAACAAATCGAAGTTCTCGTTGATGAAAGCCAACTTCTCAGTGGTTTTTGAAGACAGCCTGCATCTCTTTTTGTGGACCACCTGTCCAGCATCACTGAAGACCCGCTTACTTGAGGCACTTGAGGCTAGCAGGCAAATGCACTTCCGGTGCTAATCCTGCCAAGATGGGCATCTCTCTGCTATGTGTCCTCCACCAGATAAGGACATCAACCTTCGAATCTATCACAGTTGTTTCTCTAAACTTTGTCCACTCAACGGTAATCGGAGGACCCTCAGCTGTAGCATTTGTCTGCCTGAATTGACTGGACACAGTCAAAAAGGAATGAAAGGAAGGTAAAAGTTTGGTAAACTTCGTATAACTTTGCTTACTTTAATTTCAAATTGTTTAAATTTAACTTATTATTAAAAAGTTTGTTTTACTTTGAACCCCCCCCCCTCCTCTCCCCATCTGACATCGTATCCTCAAATTAAAATTTTTATGACTTTGTTTGTTCGATTGCATTAAGATTTTTTACTAGTGAAAAATAGTATATTTATAGTATATTTAACAAGTTTTAAAAAAAATTTTTTTATATATTATACCTAATAGCTATTACCCTCGTTGCTGCCTTCCAGAATTTAATCTCACCATCATCTTCAAGAAGCTAATGGATGATCTCCTCTGAAACATTGATTGTATCTTGCTTGTTTGACATACAGTCTGCTGGTGTAGGATGACTGGCTTTCAACTTGTCAAAAACCTCATCCCTTACACCGTAAGCGTGCAGTTGTTAACCTTTCAAGAAGGGGTGTAGCCGGCAGCCTACAGCATAAGACATGATACCACATCCTCCTATTGGAAATCGTTTCTCGAGTTTTACAATGAGCTCAACCAAGTAAGGACTTACTCCAGTGACACTTT
This sequence comes from Hydra vulgaris, assembly GCF_038396675.1. Classification (NCBI taxonomy): domain Eukaryota; kingdom Metazoa; phylum Cnidaria; class Hydrozoa; order Anthoathecata; family Hydridae; genus Hydra; species Hydra vulgaris. The sequence goes on from NC_088927.1 coordinate 857,737, forward strand.
TTTTTCTAATTTCTTTGTCCCTCAGAGAAGCACACCTATCCATAAGATGAACAATGGCTGTCAGTGCTCTATCCATTGTAAATTTCTTATCACTCGACATTGACTCAGAGATGATTTGGCATGCGGTCAGGAGTGGCAGATTGGTTGCAACCAGCTCAAATTATTCATCCGTAAGATTAGGTATGGTTTTTTCCTTTCCTATTTGTCAGCCCGGAGAGCACACAGCACACTTCGGAGATGGTTGATGTCTAGGAGCATCATCTGACAAAGTTCTATCTGGTAGCACAAAGAGCAGTGATCTTTCTGTACTGAAACAAAAACTAAAATAAAAGTTCGCAAAAAACTTCGCATAAAATCGTAAACTCTTAAAAAACTTTGTTTAAAATTAAAAAATATTTGTAAAAGTTTGATATTAAGTTGTAAAACTTTGTATTTGTATCTACTTAAAAATGTAAAAAATATTACTATTCATCTAGAGGAACTTCTTTTTCAAAACCCCTTCTGCAAGAGGAAAGTGATGAACTCGGATGGAGATTGTCCTGCATGCATTGATTGCAGCCTTGATATCAGGTTTATTGGCAGTGCCTTCCAGGGCCACGTTAAGCATGTGATCAATGCACGTGATTGAACCACTTTCAAGATCAGCATCAGTCTCTGACTTCCTCAGTGCAGCTTTCATATTTGATGTTTGATCACACACAACAACCCGCTTCCTGACCATTTTGAGTGACTCAAAACTTTTAACCAAGTTGTCAAATGAGGAAATTCCATTTCAAACATGCTCTTCGTGGCCATCTGCAGATTCCAATAAAGGAGAGGTAATTTGAAGCGAGCCATGCAGGCACCACTTTTAACCTTAAACCTCGAGTCAAAGTGGGCAAGCAGTCTTTGGAACGGGATAGAGTCACACATGGAAAAAGGCTGATTGTCAGCTGCAAGATAAATCATAAACTCCATGTCACCACGAAGTTGAGTGGTGTAATGTGTTGGATTGCACAGATTCTTTCTTGCTTTAAGAACTCTTTTTCCTTTCTTGCGACCTAAAAAAAATCATATACATTTGTTAACATTGAATTAACTTCGGATACCGTTGTTTATATCAATAAAAAATCATATAAATTTGACATGAGGTTGTAAAACTTTGCTGCATCACATCGTAACATCAATTCTTTAACAAACTTACCAAGTGTTTCCAATTTATCTTCTCCCTCTTCAACTTTGTCTTCCTTGGCAGCTTCTGCCTCATCTCGTATCTTTTGGTTCTGATACATTTCGTAACGGCTTCAAACATTGCTTTAATTAAGTTTTAACAACTTTTAAAGGTTTTCAAAGTTGCTTCAAATTAAAGTTACGACTTTTTACGGCTATCAACATCATTTTAATTAAATTTTAACAACTTTTAAAGGTTTTCAAAGTCTATTAAAAGGTAAAGCTACAACTTTTTACGGCTTTCATAACCGCTTAACTAACTTTTTTTCAAAGTTTAACGGATTTCAACTTCGTTTAATTTAGTCGAACAAAAATATACGATTTTGAAAACCGTAACTCAATTGTTTTAACTTTATTATATATATATATATATATATATATATATATATATATATATATATATATATATATATATATATATATATATATATATATATATATATATGTATATATATATATATATATATATATATATATATATAAACATATTATATATATATATATATATATATATAAACATATATATATATATATATATATGTTTTAACTTTATTATATATATATATATATATATATATATATATATATATATATATATATATATATATATATATGTATATACATATATATATATATGTATATATATATATATATGTATATATATATATATATATATATATATATATATATATATATATATATATATATATATATACCCAGCAAGCACATCAACGTTGAAATAACGTTGAAATTTTATGTTGAAAAACGGTTGATTTTTGGTTAAAATGGAAACACAAATCTACGTTGAAACCAAACGTTAGACTAACGTTGAAAACAAACCATAAATCAACGTTAGATTAACGTTGATTTAGCGTTGATTCAACCAACTTATATTCAAGTTTATGAACCTTAAAAAAATAGCTTCTTTTTGCGCCGCGAATCTTTAAACCCGCAAAAAATTTATTTTTTGTACAATATAGTGTTGTTGTGAGTAGTCAACTCACAATAACACCAATGTATTGTCCTGAAAATAAATAGAAGGCGTGGAGAATCCA
>NC_088927.1:865000-907500 GCF_038396675.1 Hydra vulgaris
TGGCAAAATTGATGGGATCACTGAAGACATCAAACAAACATTTTCTGGCGCTATCACTGAATCCATTATTTGACTATTTTTTGGCATGCTAATTTGTGAACTGCCTGGCAATGATTTAAGTGGTAAACCTATCATAAATAGAAGGAAAATAGATGCACAAAGGAGGTTTAAAGCTATTATATAAAAAAAGACATAAACCTATTAGTTTTTAACATAACAAATGTTAGTAAAGAAAATATCAGTATAATACTGACACATTTTTTTGACATTTTATTTATACTTATATTTTCCTTACATGTTGATTTGAAGTCGATTTGATATTTATTCTTTTTTTTCTTTTTAAGAAAAATCTCCCCTTATTTAAAAACACATCTTATTTAAATTAATATTTTAAAACCACTACTAACATAATAGAGCAAGCACAAAATTTATCGAGTGTATACCTAAACTAGATTTCGTTGTTCGCTTTTTCTTAGTTGGAGGAACAGGAAGTGGTAATACAATTCGTTTTTTAGTAGGAGAAATTTGTTTAGACTCTAAATTTTACAAAACAAACTTTACAGTTTTTTACAAGTATTTTAAAACAAAGGAGAATTTTTACTTCAAAAAATAAAAATTTTTTTTTTAGAACTTTAAGAAAATTTAAAACAACAATTCAAAAGCATCGAAGAATCAAACTTTGTTTCATTACTTTACCTTTACAATTAAATACAAACCAAGCTAGACCTACATGTCAAGCAATCTAAATTTCTTACTTATTATATCCATTACTCCAGTGGTCTCTCCAGCAGTAACATTATCACCATACTCGTCGCATACACCTTTATCATTATCTAAATATTTTAATAAAGCAATCAAAATTTGATAACTGCGATATACTTTTCTTAAATATGACAAATATAAATACTTGTATAATATAAATATGAACAAGTACAAATATAAACCATTTGTATTTATTTTAACCCAACATTTGAAAATACCTGTAATTTTGGTGTACTTCAGTTTAAATTTAAGCCAATCATCTGTTGGATCATATCTTTTTTGAACCGCAGATTCCACTTTTCGATTCGGCCAATAAACAAAGCCACTTTTTATCCAATTAGATGGAATCGTATTTTCATACTCACTAACAACACCTTCTTTAGAATATTCCAACCAAACAGCTCTTGTCCAAGCCATAGTTTCAAAAAGTGTAATTTTAAGATGGATTTTATTAGCTGATAAAAAATTGAAAAAACCTATAAAAACTTTAAAAAAATATATTTTAGAAATATTTATTCTAGTATATTTAAAGTGTTTTAGTATATTATCTTTATAGAGATATAATTATAGTGTTTGTTTTTTAAATAGTTATATTCCAGTATTAAGTTTGTTATGGCAGAGAAATGTTTTGCAAAGTATAACTAAAAGAAATATGAATATTTTCTAACAAAAAAAACTTATAAATTGTCAGAAAATAATATATTTTTGATACAATAAAACAAAATATAGTTTATATATATTTTTTATATATTATATATATATATATTTGCACATAATTATACTTTTTTGCGTGTGTTACACAAAAAAGTTTAAGTCATCATCATTATTACACTTTTTTGCACATGCTTACGTCATGTGTGAATTAGAGTTTTGAAAACATATTCAAAGAAAAATTATATTAAATTACAAAATAGTAATAATAACAAATACAAAAACAAACTACTTATAAACAGTACTTTTATAAACGGTATCTATAATTTAACAATGTGATTCAGTGGTATAATAACAATCCCAGTTTTATATGGAATAGCACATGCTTTTTTTCTTATTTTATTCTTTTTAACAACTTTTCTTTGAAACCCACTGTTTGCACGCAGAAGATAAATATCCACGAGTTTTGAGCAACACAGATTGCTAAAAAACCCATCTAGTCTGGATAACTTGTATACATTACATTCAATATCATTTTTGTTTAAAACTTTTGTAATGCATATAAGTTTTGGCGAATGAAGGAAAAACCAGCTATCTTTATTATTAGACTTAAATTTTGTTTTTATATTCTTCTCGTTTTGATTAGAACTAGTATTTTCGATTTCGGCAATTCTTTTAGTTATTTGCGACAATGGATTTTGAGGTTTACGAATATACTTCTTTAGAGTTCTTAGATAATTCTCAAAAGGGAAAGCAGAGATTTCTTGCAGACTAGAGGAATGATTACTGATGTCATCACCAATATGCGTTAAATTATGAACATTATAACTCGTAAAATCTTGTCCATACAAAACAGGAGCAGCGCTAACAAACCAATTTAAAAGTTGTTGTGCGTATGACACTAGTTCACCATCTAAAAAAAACTCGTCATCAACCATTATGGTCACTGCTACAGATAATGACAAGAAATGGGTATAAATTTGGTGCGAAACAATGTTTTTTAGTACAACCATTCCAGTATACAACAGAAAATTCTTAAACTCTATGGCTTTCCATCGCTTAAACTCAACCAGACTTCTTGGTTGTCGGGCAAACTCTGATGGCATTTTACCATTAAGTTGGAGAAGATAATATATTATAGCTGCCTTTTGAGCTGGTGCAAGTCTAGATACCTTTGAACCTTGATACAAATATGTCAAGATTCTTTTAACCACACCAAGATATACTAGATGCATTATGTCTAAAACAAATCCAGAAATACAAGGAAGATTTCTTGATGACAAACTACATATACTTTTTTGATGTTTTTTGTAATTAAATAAATTAAACCCAATATCAGATCTTAATGGATAATCTAGTCCTTCAAATATAACACGGTTATTTAAATATTACCCAAGAAATTCACAGCGTTCGCATGCATTATAGCCATTATGACTGGTAATAGATTTTAAAAATTGTCTTGCTGGAGCATCGCAACAGAAATACTTCAGAGAAACAGGATAATGCTTTCCTGCATGCTCCACACCATTAAAACTTAAAGATGTTAATTCTTCTAAAAAATCTTCTAAAAACTCACTCTCTGATGATGGTTTAGCATTTCCACAAAATATTGCAACACTAAATGGTAGCGATTTTGAAAACTGACATAATATTGGCCATATTTCAACAGAAGAACTTTTATATAAGGGAAAACCATCAATATTAACAACCAAATCAATTTTATCTATGTTGGATAATTTATTTAAAATTTTAAGTATGCATTTTTGTAACCCAAAATAAATATACTCTCCACCACATTTAACCTTTACTTCAACACTTCTAGGTGTATTTAACAATGTTCTTACATCATTTGGCAAATTATTGGGACCAAATGATTGCATCAACTTAAGTAACTCGTTTGTTGCTATGTTAGAAATTTGATTTCGAACAACCCATTTTGCTAACATGGGTTCAAACATATCTTCTGCACCATTGTCTGAAACTCTAACTTCTTCCTCATTATCATTTTCATCACAACTCTCAGATGAATCAGTAACACTATAATTAGGACTTTCGAACAAACCAAAATCTTGATTCACATCATCGTCATCGTCAACTGTAACATTTTCGATTGATTCAACATTGGTTTGAGAACCTAACTTGATAATACCTTTATTAATTTTTCTCCATTTAGAAGTTCTTGAAGTCATAGTTCACTATTTAAGTTTATTAAATATCTAAAAGAAAAAATATATATTGATTTTAGTCATATGTATAAAAGTCATATTTATTAATAATTCATTTGATCAATTTATTTTCATTATTATTTCTCTTCTTTTTCTACTAAATGTTACTTAAAGAAAGGTAAGCAATTTTATCACGTTTTGTTTTCTTATATGTGCAGATGTATATATATATGTATATATATATATATATATATATATATATTTATATATATATATATATATATAGGTACGTGTAAATCGCGATTTACGGAACCGATTTTTATGCTAAAATTTTGGTTCTCGTTTTTTTAACTCTTTTTTAGGCAGCGTGAGGCAGACGTAGTTTTGTGGAGTTTTTTTCTAGAAACATATATACACATAGATACTTTTTGGAAAGAAGAAAAGCTAATCTTGATTTTTTAAAGACTTTTATTACGGTTACTAAAGTTTTTTATGTGATATTTTGCTCTTGAATATTAGGTTGATGTTCTCTTATGAATTTGTGGTCGAAGAAATGTAGAGTCCGCTTTTTTTATTATTAAAATAGTTTATTTCATGCATTTTCTATGCACATGCCAAATTTCAGCGAAAAATAATTATAAGCAATTAGTTTAATTAGTGTTATACCAAGTGTACCACTTTTTTCAGGTAGCCTTAGGCAAACGGTTTTTTGAGGTGGTTTTCTTTAGAAACATACATAAACCTTGACAACTTTTGAAAAGAAGAAAGATTTGGCTTAATTTTTATATAACTATTATGTATCGCTACCATACTTTTATATGGAGTATTTTGCTGAGAATTTTGCATGAAAATTTGGTTAATGTTGTCACGTGGATTTGTAGTCGAAGAATTATAGAGTCCGCTTTTTTTATTGTTAAAATAGTTTGCTTCATGCATTTTCTATGAACATGCCAAATTTCAACAAAAAATAATTATAAGCAATTAGTCTAACTGGTGTTGGACTTTAGGTACCTTATTTCGGTTTTTCTGTTGTTGTTGTTTTTTTGGTAAGCGAAATCCGGGTGGGGCCGAAATCCAGATAAGGGGGCGATTCAAATAAAAATCTTATTTTGAATTATTTTGATTTATATTATTAGATTTAATTTAATATGGACAATATTAACAAAAATGTTTTTGCTGCACTAACAGATAGTAAGTTCAATTTTTTTTTATTCATAATAATAGTATTAATGACTATTTTCAAATCCATAAATAATGATTAATGTAAAACCTTAATTTTTATTTAACATATATTATATGTTAAATAAAAATTAATTAAGGTTTGATATAAAATATAAATTATCAAATATCAAATAAAATATCAATTATCAAATATAAAATATCAAATATCATTATATGATATAAAAAAAGATTAATGTTTCAGTAGCGAAAGTTTTAATATTTTAAAAACACTAACATTTAATATTTTAAAAACACTAAGAAGTTTTTTGTTAAGATTAAACTAATGAAGTATGTAATATACTTATTTATATGTGGTTTATTATAAAACATATCATTGTTATTGTCTTTTATAATGTATGGACTATATACTTCTTTATGATAAAATTTATCTGTGATAAAGTTTATCTGTGATGAGGTTTATCTGTGACTTCTTTATGATAAAGTTTATCAGATAGTTTATCTGTGTATTAGTGTTTAAATCATTATACAAGCATGTCTAATATTTATTTCTTGTTTAGATCCTACCCATCTTTTTGCAGATTTTTTAAGATTTCGTAAGTATAAGTCACATAAATTTTGGATTTATTCATTACAAAAATATTTACAAAATCACAAAGAGAAAATAGTAAACAATAAGTAAATGTTAATAAACATTTATAATATCTTCCTATATATATAAACACTTAAAAAACATAAGGTAATGTTTTTTACTTATTGTATACTATCTTTATCTGTGTTTGTTGTTTGTTAATAAGTTTGTTGTTTGTTAATAAGTTTATAACCATGTTGCTTATAAATATATTATCTTTATATTTTTTATAGTTATATTTTCATTGTTTATTTTCATTTTGTTAGTATAGTTGTTGCACCTTAATTTTAATTAATTTCAAATGATATTGTGTACAATTTTTAATTTAATTTTAGTCGAATCTACACAGCCTACCACTGGTAAGATTGTATAATTTTGTATATGTTAATGACCAATTTCAAAGTCATTATTTGCAATATCTATTTTTTATTACAAATTTTGAATTTTAGTTACATCTTCGTCTTCACCAAATGGTAAGTTTAACCGATTATTACATTTTAATATGTGTGTACATATTTTCGAGGACTACAATATAAATTTTTTATTAAATTATTTTCAACCTTTACATTCTTTACAAGTTCCTTCTATATCTGCTATAAGTGGTATGTTTACAAATTTTTACTTTTAAATATGTTTATATATATATCTTGGCAATTAAAGTATTTATTTTTAATTACAACTTTGATAACCTTTAGTTACATCTTCAGCAGCTACAACAACTAGTAAGTTAATAAACTATTATTTGCAAACATGTACACACCTTTCTTATCAATTGCAAATTTTTATAAAAACTTTTTTTATCTTTAGTTACATGTGCACAGTCTTCTGCTAGTAAATTTATGATTTAGAAATGTTTCTGAATGATTATTGAATTTATGTTTCTACTTATTTACAATATTTAATGCATAAGTATTGTGTTATCCCTCAAAGTGCAGTAGAATGAAGTTATTACTATTATTAACATTTTTTAAGCTATCATTGATTAATACGTTGTTCATATTATTTATTCAGCCTATCACTTTCACAATTAATTTTTTTATATTAAATTTTACATAATGCTATTAAGTACTAATCTACTACCATTTCTAAGTTTAAAAGATATTATTTGCAAACATGTACACTTTTCTTATCAATTGAAAATTTGTATAAAAACTTTTTTTTATCTTTAGTTACATGTGCACAACCTTCTGCTGGTAAATTTATGATTTAGAAATGTTTCTGAATGATTATTGAATTTATGTTTCTACTTATTTACCCTATTTAATGCATTAGTATTGTGTTATCCCTCAAAGTGCAGCAGAATGAAGTTATTACTATTATTAACATTTTTTTAAGCTATCATTGATTAATACGTTGTTCATATTATTTATTCAGCCTATCACTTTCACAATTAATTGTTTTATTTTAAATTTTACATAATGCTATTAAGAACTAATCTATTTACAAATCATTGTCATTTAGAGCTAACGTATCAACAGTATCTATTATATAGGTCCCAGCATCCTGGACCTACTAGCAATAAGTCTTTCAAACGATGGGTCAACTTAGGAGGAAAGGACAATGAATCCTTTAAATGGCCCTATCATCCTCCTAACAAGGGTGCTGGGAACCACAGCAGAAGGGGATATGGTAGAGGTCGTGGCAGCAGATGAAGCAGACAGAGAAGATGGAATGGTGGTAGCCTTGTGGTCCATGGTGATTATTACAATTATTAGACACCACCATTCCTTTTCGTTATAAAATACATATTTCATATCAGCAAGTTTGTTTTCCATTTTTTACCAAATTTTACAATTATTAGCATTTCGATTATTTTTTTTCAAATTTTTACGCAAAAAAATTTAAAAACAAATTGTAATAGGCCTAATAAAATACTTTTTAACATTTCAAAAGTTGTAGTATAAAAACTTGTAAATTTTAAACTATAGATAGATGTAGACTTTTCAATAGAATTAGGTTTTTTTAGGACTTCGTAGGCCACGTTAAATGCAATGTTAAATTTAGTATGTAATATTTCAAATCTTGATAAATTTGAAGGGTATTTTGCATACTTATTTACTATTCTTGCTTTAGTTTATTTAAACTGTTTGTTTGACTTTATTAATAGTTATTTGATTTTAAATTAGTTTACCTTATGTTTATACAGTTATACAGTTATGTTTATACAGTTATACAGTTATGTTTATACAGTTATACAGTTATGTTTATACAGTTATACAGTTCCTAAAAATTATATTTGCATTATTGAGGTTGAAATACTAGTTTCTTGTAACCGTTACTTGTTTATAGAAGGTATATATGAGATTTTTAAATTATTTGAGATTTTTTAGGTTTATATAATTTCATTATTTTTTTACATTGTTTATAATGTTATTAATTTTTAATAAATTGTTATATATTATTTGTTTATTATATATTTATTTGTTTGTTTAGGCAAATTTAGCTGAAACTATAATACAGCAATACAGCTTGCAAAAAGAGTACTGCAAGTACTCTTTTTGCAAGCTACAAAACTTGCTGTATAATATTTTTGATAGACGGTTCTGGCTTACCTTCACGTGGTGTCTATTGTTAAAAATGATTTATTTAGTTTCTATATTGGAATTTTAAATAATATCATTTACTAAAAGCCAAGACATAAATTTATTATATTTTGTACATTAAAAATTTATATTTTGTACTTTAAAAATATTATTTTTAAAATTAGTTTTATCTTTGGTTTATTTTTAGGGTGGATACTCCAACTTTCATCTTGTAATGTGGTAAAGATTATAATGTGGTAAAGATTTGTAAAGTTATGTCTCTCTTTTTAAATAAACACAATTTAAAAACATTTATAAAATTTTTATTGACATTTTTTCAAGTTTGAATAAGAAGGGAGAGGTGGGGGGGGGGGAGGGTGTTGGGCGTGGCACACGCCCCTTCCCTAACTAACATATTAAAATAATTTAAATACTTATTTCTCTTTTTCCACCAAACTCAATTTATAGCCTTTTTTCAAATAATTAAAAAACTTTTTTTTTAGGTTGAAGGCTGGGCAGGAAGGGGCGTCGGACATGGCACAAGTCCCGCCCCTAATGTCAATTTATACACCACTTGCATATGCTGTAAAGTAAGAAAATATAATTTAAACTTTTTTAACACAAATTATATTCAGTGTTTTTTAGGTTAAAGTATTTATAAGAATGTTACATTTCACTTGGCGGGTGTTAAAATGTAACAAAGACATCCACCCTTTAATCTAAAATAGACCTCTAATATTTGAAAATGGAATGGAAGCAAATTAGAACAACTTTTTGTGTTTAATAATAACATATTTTATCAGGAAAACACTCTTTCGTGTGAAAAACTTGTATTTTTTTAAAGGTATGATGGTGTTCCGGTACCCCCTCTGGCCCACTAGACACCCTTTTTATCTAGAGAGTTATATGAAATTGTAGCCTACTCTTACATCTATCTTTTGATACCAAGATATAGGCTTTTGGATAAGATTTGACAAAGTTATAACAATTTAAGTGAAAAAAATAATAATTTTGGAACCAGTTTCTTCAATAAATCCATATATCGAAAATTTGCTACTAAAAACGTCATAACTTTTGTTTAAATTGCTCGTTTTTAACAATTTTTTCACCTTTAAAATACTGTACTGAAGGGCTTTCTAATGATATATAACATTCTAGGATATGCTCAATCTAAAAAAATCAGTCCACGTACCTAATATATATATATATATATATATATATATATATATATATATATATATATATATATATATATATATATATATATATATATATATATATATATATATATTATATATATATATATATATATATATATATATATATATATATATATATATATATATATATATATATATATATATATATATTATATATATTATATATATGTATATATATTATCTTATAAATTATATATAACATATTACATTATATATAATATATAAGACTATTATATATAATTAAGTATTATTTATTATAAAGATTGAAAACTTTTAAACTTTTTATTAAATTACACATATTTTTATTACATCTAAAAATTTAAATCCGAGAAAAATAGTAAATTAAAAACTTTATATTAACCTTTTAGCATTCGAACCTTTAGCATTAGAACTTTCAAAAAAATAACAAAACCGAAATCGAGAATGCGTTTTCAAGTTATTGCACTTAGAAGTGTATCTAGTACGTCCGAAATATTTATGAACAAAAACAATAAAATTAAAAACGCAACGATCAAGATTCATAAAGCGGTTTGTAAATAATATACTATAAATGAAGTTAGCATTAAATGGCAATAAATTTTAAATTCATACTTATGAAATTTTGATCTTAATTTATTGCGTGACAATAATTATATAGATTACACATGGGGGATGTGATATTTTAGATACCAAATACTAATACTTTGCAGTATGTTAAATGTTACATAGGGGAATGTAATATTCTAGAAGCATGAATAAGGGGGATGTGATATTTTACATAGCAATTTCAGCTTCTTATTGTGATATATATACAGATTACACATGGGAGATGTGATATTTTAGATACCAAATACTAATACTTTGCAGTATGTTAAATGTTACATAGGGGAATGTAATATTCTAGAAGCATGAATAAGGGGGATGTGATATTTTACATAGCAATTTCAGCTTCTTATTGTGATATATATACAGATTACACATGGGAGATGTGATATTTTAGATACCAAATACTAATACTTTGCAGTATGTTAAATATTACATAGAGGAATGTAATATTCTAGAAGCATGAATAAGGGGGATGTGATATTTTACATAGCAATTTCAGCTTCTTATTGTGATATATATACAGATTACACATGGGGGATGTGATATTTTAGATACCAAATACTAATACTTTGCAGTATTTTAAATGTTACATAGGGAGAGAATAATATTTTAGAAGCCTGAATAAGGGTGATGTGATATTTTACGTAGGAATTTCAGCTTCTTATTGTGATATATATACAGATTACACATGGGGGATGTGATATTTTAGATACCAAATACTAATACTTTGCAGTATTTTAAATGTTACATAGGAGGATCTCTTTCGCACACTATTTTATAAGCAAGTTCTTTTTTTTTAACTGATATCTAACTTTTTGAACTGTAATGTAATTTGTAATCCAATTTTATTGAATGCAAATTTGTTTTTTATTTACTTCAATGTCTAAAGTCAGTTACTATATTTTACTTATTTTGACTTTTGGTAATTTGTGAAATTAAACTTAAACCAAAGTTTGTTTATACGTTTAATAATATATTTCAAAATTTTCATGTGCTACAAATTTTTGCATGTTAATTTATATATTTATTTATATATATATATATATATATATATATATTATATATACTTAAACCAAATTGTGAAATTAACTTAATAAAACGTAAACCAAAATTAAATTAATAAAACTTAAACCAAAGTTTCTTTTTACGTTTAATAATATATTTCAAAATTTTCATGTGCTACAAATTTTTGCATTTTGATTTATAAATTTATATTTATTTATTTATATATATTTATTTTTATATGTATATATATATATATATATATATATATATATATATATATATATATATATATATATATATAGAGAGAGAGAGAGAGAGAGAGAGAGAGAGAGAGAGAGAGAGAGAAATTTCTTCTTTTCTTTTTAAACTTCTAGCAGTGTTTCGCGGAAAACCTCAATGAATTGTATAAATTTATTTATTATGTTATAAAATGTATTTATTAAAGTTATAAATATCAACCATTCTATTTGTTAATTTTTTACAAGATATATTATGTAATAAATGTTATATTATTTATTATTAATTTTACTTTTTAGTAATAAATTTGTTCACAACAAAATGAAGTTTTATCTTTAAAAACAATGCATCCTATATGGTACCATCGGTTTGGGATGCAAAAGTCACATTTTATCTAAAAATAAGTATTTAAGGTTAAATCATTTTTCTAATTGAAAATAATGTTTAAAAGTAATTGAAATATTTCTTAATATCCATTTATCTTTTTATTGATTTTTTCTAGTTTTTGGACCAGTTTCACTTCCGCAAATACGACACAAACTATCCTGCCAACATTTTTGATCTATTGATTTAGCTTTATCATTTTTTTTTTGTTTCTTTTTAAATGTAATTTTATCTGAAACTAATATAAATATTTTTAACACTATAAACCTCCTTCATCTAATAGTTGTTGCACCACTTTCTTCCTATATACATTCACTTCTTCAATTGGAAAGGTGGTCACCAATTCTTCTCCATTTATATAATTTTCAGCAAACTAAAATAGGTCTGCATATATATATATATATATATATATTTATATATATATATATATATATATATATATATATATATATATATATATATATATATATATATATATATATATATATATTCACACACATTTTGAAACTCAACTGATGATGTTGTAAATGCCAAGGTTACTTGTACACATAATGATAATAATAATATAAGAATAAAAACAATATTATATAAAATATATCATTTTTTCGTTTAGTTAAATAATGTTACCTTAAGGCAAAATACTCCACATGATATACTGTCAGCTTGTTTAGCATGTGGCGATGTTAATATTCTAAACTTTTCAATAATACCATATCTCTGTTGTAAGTAACGACTGAAGTATAATAGTAGAAAAATTATAAAAGATGTAAAAACAAAATTTTGAGATACCAATCACTAGATTAAAAAGTCATCATACTTCCATTTGGATTCTTCTTTTTTTATGGAATTAATCGGCTCTCCCATAGGGTTTATATAATGAATGGTTTTATTATCAGGTTTAATTATCTAAAACAGAAGTAAGTTTCAATGTTAAGTTTTAACTTTGGTTCCCTGTAAAAAAGCTCACTGAAAATTAGGTTTCTTGAACTCAAAGAAGTTAACTATTTCAAAAAACTATTTTACATACAGCCAGCGTCCAATGGAATTTTGCCACTATGCAGCATATTAACATTTCTAATTTAAAGAGCTCTTTCTGTAAATAAATTTGTATTAATTAAATTATATATATACATATATATATATATATATATATATATATATAATTTAATTAATAACTATCATTAATTATTTGCATTATTTTTTAGCTAAAAGTTTGTGAATACCTCATGCCGTCTTCGTATTAAATCAGTATTAATTGGCAACTCGTCCAGTGAGAGCAACCTAGCTGGTGACAATACTTCGACTCGATTCTTCACAGCATTAATAAATGGAATGACATTCAATTTATTGTTTTATATTTAAATTCAAATTTTTTTAATTTAAATAAAGACAAATTATTAATACTGTTTGTTTTGTACAAAAATTCAATTTTGAAGTATATTCATTAATCATACTTTTTTTTTACTGTTTACTAGTAGTTTTAGATAAATATAAACAACTTTGTCACTGAGACATTCGTTTCAAGTGTCTTGTAATGAATAATCATATATCTTGCAGCCACCTAAATCTGGATATATACCCATAATGGCTTTTACAGGGTTTACAATACGGAGATATTGTATTATTGACCTATTAATAAAATGTAATAATAATTAATTATTCAAGCATAGATTCGTCAAATAAAATAACGACAGTATTACATTTACAGAAGATAACATAATGTTATAAATTTTTAGACCTTCTATTTTTTCACCGGGTAGCGATAATGTTTAAAATTGATTTTATTTAGGTAAGTTTACATAGAAATCTTCAGTTTACTAGTAGAATAATATATACCTTTCACTATCTTCAACTATGCAGCTTTTTTTTGTATAAAATATCTCTAGAAAATTGCACATAAATTAAAATAAAAAGCCAACATGAAGGTATTTGAAGAAAATTTTTTAATACATACCTTCACTATCTTCAACTACAGAGCTTTTTATTGTCTCCTCTGCCTTATTTGTCTCGTCTATAAAATTGAACATAAATATAAAATGATAGGCTAACAAATATAAATGAAACTGTAATTATTTAATACATACCTTCACTGTCTTTAACTACGAAGCTTTTTATTGAATCTGCTTCCTCCACAAAACAAATCATACATTAAATAAAACGTTAACACTTATAAATAAAAAGGTAGTTTTTTATTACATACCTTCACTATCTTTAACTAGAAAGCTTTTTATTGTCTCCTCTGCCTTATTTGCCTCTTAAAAATTGGATAGAAATTAAAATAAAAAGATAACAAATATAAATGCAAAGGTAATTTTTTAAGGCATACCTTCACTATCTTTAACTACAAGCTTTTAATTATCTGCTCTGCCTTATTTGCTTCTAGAAAATTGAACAAAAAATAAAATATGGAAAAAAAATGCTTAAGCAGACCAAAAGTTGAAACATAAAAAGAAAATCTGTTGTTACTATTTACCCTTTATGCTTTCCACCAATGAATGTTTTTTTTTCGATTTCTATTTCATTTTTTGTTGTAATTGTTTCTAAAGTAGAGGGTACAAAAGTCTTTCAAATTAGAAAAAATTGGTTGTTTAGCAATAATATTCATGAAACTCTTTAGCTTTCTTTTTTAAAGTTAAAAAAAGTAGTTATTGGAAAACTTGTATATAAGTTGTGCGCATACCTTTATCACAAATGTCTTCGAGAAATTTCTTAACATGAGCTCTTTTGTGGGTTCCTTTTATAATAACTTTATTACTACTCAGTTTTTAATTTCCACATTTTGTAATATCGCTTACTCCATAAGGTCCTTTAAACCGTGGCTTGAAAGCTGCGCCTTTGCTTCTCCTCCCTCTAATATCAAGTAACAAAACTTTGTCCCCAATTTTAATGCATTCTTCATTAAATTTGATATTTTTTGAAACTCTTTTATCGTAATATTTTTTTTGTTTCTTTTGAGCTTCTGTAATGTTCTAAAATTTATAACTATTGTAATTAGAAAAAAATAAAAAAAAAGATGGTATCTTAAAAATTAAATTAAAGTTAAGTGGTATAAGTGATTACTTTAGTGACCAAATTGGTTAAGTTTTCAATATGAATTTTATTTTTTTCGATTTCAGCTTTAACTTCATCTTCATTTGCGGGGAAAATACCGACCTCCTAAATAACAATGCATACTGGTATTGGTATACTAAATTATGAGTGTAAAGTAAATATAATTGCTTAAAATGATATCCAAATATACTTACTTCTTTGAACTCACTTCTGCAAACAGGTGAACGACCACCAAACATCAACTCAAAAGGTGACACTTTTGTAGACGTTTGTCTTTCAATTCGTAATGGATATAAAACTATACCTAGAAACTCATCCCAGTTTGACTGGTTTTCGTCGACAAGTTTTCTGATTTTTCTAATTAACGTAATTTCAAAATAATGATGTTATTATCATTATTTTATTTTGAACTTAAACAATGATAAAATAATGCACACCTTTTTATTGTTTTTATTTGTATTTTCATCTTGTCCATTTGTTTGAGGGTGATAAACAGCAGTTCTTCGTCGTTCGATACCCAAGATCTTATATACCTCTTATAGATCTCATCGTTTAACTAATTAAATAACGGAAAAAAATGAATTATTTTTATTACTTGTTATCGTAAATGCTGTATTATACAAAATCAAAAGGTTTTATTCTAATTCATCCTTAAAGGATTCGACCTAATGTTGTTCCTACGGGTCTACATTATATTAAAAAAATTAAAAAATACCTCATTGCAAAACTCAGTTCCATTGTCAGTAAGTATGACGGATGGAAAACAAAAGGTTTTGACTAAATTTATAATCGCTCTTGCTACCGTTGTTGCTTCCTTATTTGGTAATGCGTAAGCAATAGGCCATTTAGAAAATAAATCGGTGCAACTCATGAAGTATCTGTAACCCATTGATGTTTTAGTAAATGGTCCGGCGAAGTCTAAACCAATAATTTCCCATACTCTAGTGGTCTAAACACAAAATTTCAACATAATGCAACATAACAAAGTAAACATAATACATTATACATTCGTATAATATACTAAATTAAAGATTCCGAATTCTAGAAAGATATTTAAAAACACTTTACTAAGTTACCTTAATGGAATGTAAAGGTTCGGATGCGGAAAGCAGTTGACACGATGTTTGACATCGAATGCATTGTTTTATCTATTAAAAGAGTTATTTTTTTATTCCTTTTTTAACCTTTTATCTTATTTTCCCAAGGCCGATGGTAGTGGTTTTACAACTCTACTATGATAATAAAATAAAAATACTTTACCCATTTTTTAATATCTCCGGTAATATTGGGCCAATAATGTTTTTCCATTATTTTCATTATTGTTTTTTTTTGTGCCACCATGACCCTCTAAAGGACTATCATGTTCCGCAGCAAAAATTTTTTTTTGCTCTTCCGTATCCACAACAATATTCGTATAATATAAATTTCCACATATCTTTACTCTACGCTTCAACTTGTTATCTAAGGATAGTAAATATTAAACAAGTATACTTTCAATTTCATTTATTTCAATGAAATATTTGAATTTGAGTTTTGTTTTTTATTACCAGTACCTAGCACACAATAACTTTTTGACACATTTCTCAACTTCGTTTTTCATCTTTTCGAAAACCAGCAGGATAAGTGCTCTCTGTTAAATATGCTAAAATGTTTTTAAAGTAACGTTCGTTTTTTTCCACCTTTTCCATTTTTAACTTTTGAGTTTTTCAAAATTGTAATGAGTATATCAAACCTGTTTACATATTCTGAGTTAGGGACTATTTATATATATACATAATCGTAAGAAAATCAATAAGCATGTCTTAATGGCTCATACGGAAAGCAGTTAGGCTACATATACAATATACGATAAATGTGCTACACACGTTTGACTTTTATTATACTAAATTATGTCTTTCGTACGGAAAAAACCCAACATTTAATATCATTTATTTTGTAGAGAAATTTTTTGTTTTCTTTTAGTTTTGTCTTTTAAAATGAGCGTTCTGTCTCCTTTCTGTATGCCTATCTTTGTAACGCTTATAATTCTATTTTCTAATACTTATGTTTTTTTCCTTTAAAAACGTCTATTTCCACATGCAAGGGTTGCTGACGGCTTCGCCGAAAGATCGTGACTTATGTTGTGGTCTGGAGAGGCTTTTTGTTGACAAACCTGTACGACTAGCCCTGGTAGGTAAAGTGTGACTCGGTAAGGCAAGTAGTAGAAGGGGAATAAATTTCAATGCCTACTTAGTATTAAGATTACACGTAGAAAATTAAACTACTTAGATTAAATTAAGTTGAAGAAAAGTAAAAATATTTAATAAGTAGAATAGAAACTTTTGAATAAAAAAGTAACAAGAATATTATTTAAATATTTTTAATGTTTTTTAAAGATGTTTTGAGACCAGTATTATGCGTAATAAAATTTGAATAGCTCTGGGTTTCTGACACGTCAGACGAAGGTGCATTCAAAACAAAAATTTGTGCGCTCAACTTTTAACCTCAAATAATAAATATTTACTAATATAATTTCACTTCACTTTGCTTAAACTCATTCCTTTCCTGCTCAAGTCGAACTGTTTGACAAATATTATAATTACCGGCAATTTATGTTCGGAATTTTGTTACCACGGCTACGCGTTTGTACTCGACTCGTTGAATTTAAATTAAAAAGTCTTTCATATGCCAATCGGTATAGTCAATTTTATTATCTAACTCAATCATTTTAATTAAACCACCACGCTTTTATCCTTATTTTAAACTTGTCAAATTCCTCGCTATCTGGCTGTCATTATAAGCACGATTTTTAATATTGCTCAATTGTTTCGTTGTCTAAATGATTAAAATATTCGCGAAAGCATTTCGATGTCGCAGTGGGCTTAAAATAACAATAATCAACATGGTGTTTTGATTTCAAATTAGTTAACAGTAAATAATCGCAATTCCCAAATTTTTTATGTTCGTCTTTTCCATAATATTATACAGTACTATAAATATACTACAATGCATATACAGTATTGGTACAGTATTCTTTATCATTACACAGTGGTATTTGATGTTTCTTAATAAAAAAATTCACAATGATTTTACATTTATCATTATAAATATATATATAAATCGATTTCTAAACTGGACTTGAGAAGATTCAAAAATGATTCAAGAATCAGAGGCACCTTCTCTCATACCACCCACAAAAAATTGTTAATTTAATCATACTTTAAAATTGTTACTTTATTGGGATAATAAAGAAGCTTCTTTTGTTTAATAAAAGATTCCAAATATTTTCTAGCCCTCTCTCCTTAAATTTAAAAATATACAAAAAAAACAACAATGACAAACAGTAATTATTTCTTTTCCTTAAATGTTTATCAACAAACACATAAAAATACAAGCATAAAAATGTGTTCGATGTGTTCTTTTTGAATCTTTAGAACTCATTAACTCGTTCAAAGCCTTATGCATTTTAAAAAGCCGTTTCAAAGTCTTGGTTGAACAATTTTGCATTTTTTAATTGTTAGCTCAATCGCATCTAAATTAAATAGAAGATTAAATTAAACATTAAAAAGCTAAAAAAAATAATGAAAATAAAGAAGACAAAAAATTGTAAATTTATTATAAGCTTTGTAAATAAACATAAATTGTAAACATATATATCTCATATATTTTTAAACATCTTCCAACAAAGCTGAAAGAGATAAAAAAGAGCTACCACTATTTCAGTATATGTGTTGACTAATTATCACAATAAGAAGCTGAAATTCCTACGTAAAATATCACATCCCCCTTATCCAGGCTTCTAAAATATTACATCCCCCTATGTAACATTTAAAATACTACAAAGTATTAGTATTTGGTATCTAAAATATCACATCCCCCATTTGTAATCTGTATATATAAAATAAAATTCCTACATAAAATATCAAATCCCCCTTACTCAGGCTTCTAAAATATTACATCCCCCTATGTAACATTTAAAATACTGCAAAGTATTAGTATTTGGTATCTAAAATATCACATCCCCCATGTTTAATCTGTATATATATCACAATAAGAAGCTGAAATTCCTACGAAAAATATCACATCCCCCTTATTCAGGCTTCTAAAATATTACATCCCCCTATGTAACATTTAAAATACTGCAAAGTATTAGTATTTGGTATCTAAAATATCACATCTCCCATGTGTAATCTGTATATATATCACAATAAGAAGCTGAAATTCCTATGTAAAATATCACATCCCCTTATTCAGGCTTCTAAAATATTACATCCCCCTATGTAACATTTTAAATAATGAAAAGTATTAGTATTTGGTATCTAAAATATCACATCTCCCATGGGTAATCTGTATATATATCACAATAAGAAGCTGAAATTCCTATGTAAAATATCACATCCCCCTTATTCAGGCTTCTAAAATATTACATCCCCCTATGTAACATTTTAAATAATGAAAAGTATTAGTATTTGGTATCTAAAATATCACATCCCCCATGTGTAATCTGTATATATATCACAATAAGAAGCTGAAATTGCTATGTAAAATATTACATCCCCCTTATTCAGGCTTCTAGAATATTACATCCCCCTATGTAACATTTAAAATACTGCAAAGTATTAGTATTTGGTATCTAAAATATCACATCCCCCATGTGTAATCTATATAGTTATTGTCACGCAATATATTAAGATCAAAATTTCATAAGTATGAATTTAAAATATATTACTATTTAAAGCTAACTTCATTTATAGTATATTATTTACAAACCGCTTTATGAATCTTGATCGTTGCGTTTTTAATTTTATTTTTTTTGTATAAAAATATTTCGGACGTACTAGATACACTTCTAAGTGCAATAACTTGAAAACGCATTCTCGATTTCGGTTTTTCTATGGGGGATGTGATATATTAGGCGGATGGGATATTTTATTACAGTTCACGATATTACAATGCGTTTGAAACTTGAATACATTTGGTCAGTAAATTTTAAACGGCTGTTGCAAAGCATTAATATTAAAAAGTAAATCAAAATAAACGTTGAATTAACGTTGAAATTTTCAACGGTTTGTTCTTAACGTTGAACTTACGTTGAAATAACGTTGAAACTTGTATCGTTATTTTTCAACCAAATATCAACTAAACCGCAACGTTGAAATAACGTTATGTGCTTGCTGGGTATATATATATATATATATATATATATATATATATATATATATATATATATATATATATATATATATATATATATATATATATATATATATATATATATATATACCCAGGTATATATATATATATTATATATATATATATATATATATATATATATATATATATATATATATATATATATATATATATATAAATAGTAAAAAACACTTATCTAACTTTTATCTTCTGCTTGAAGTTTCACCATTGCTGGATCATCAGGAAAAATTCTCTTCCTGATAAACTCTTCCTGATAATCCAGCAGTGGTGAAACTTTAAGTAGAAGATAAAAGTTAGATAAGTGTTTTTTACTAATTTATTATTGCTCTGTTCTTTAAGAACATTGAGCACTCTATATGTAAAATACACTAACATAATTTACATATATATATATATATATATATATATATATATATATATATATATATATATATATATATATATATATATATATATATATATATATATATATATATATATATATATATATATATATATATATATGTATATATATATATATATTATATATATATATATTTATATATATATATATATATATATATAAATGTAAATATATATATATCTATATATTTTATATAATAAATTATATAAAGATAATACTTAATTATTATATCTTCATATATCATTAATAAAACAAATAGTTGTAAAGCTTAAAGTAGTGTCAAATATACAATTGATATATTGCATAACATATAAAAACAGATCATGGACGACTTTGAGAACATTATTCTTTGTCAGACTCATCAAAAATAAAGTGTTCAAATTGTGGTAATGAAAATCCAGATAAGGGTCGCAACGTCAATGATTGGGCAGAATGGCCAAAACTTTCTGTTGAACTGGCTTTCTGGATGGACTTTTTTACTGCTCTTTCTTTTTTGCCTCTATTTTTGTTAAGAGCTCCAGACAAAAAAGCCACATTTGTCTTCTGAATTTCCCAGTCTGTGGCACCTTTTGTTGGCAAAATTCTTTAGATTGCTTCTATAAACATAAACACCGTCATATATTAAGTGTTTTTACGAACTTAACTAAAAAAATATAACCATCGAATATGTCTATATCTGTATCTTTTTCACTCTCTTTGTTTATATATATATATATATATATATATATATATATATATATATATATATATATATATATATATATATATATATATATATATATATATATATATATATATATATATATATAGTATATATATATAATATATATATATATATATATACATATATATATATATATATATACATATATATATATATATATATATATATATATATATATATATATATATATATATATATATATATATATATATATATATATATATATATATATATATATATATATACAGTGGTGGCCAAAAATTAAAGACCACTTTTTTTTTTTTCAAACTTTATTTTTAACCTTAGTATAATTTTATTTTGGAAAAAGATATCAAAAAAAGAAAAACATTTTTAGAAAGAATTTTTATTCTATTTTATATTTATTATAAAAGAACTTCTAATTTTTTTACAAAATAATGTTAAAAAATTAAAAAACTGACTTTTAAAAAATATAATTGGGAAAGAAAATTGGACAAAATTTTAAGACCAGTTTCAAAAATATTTCAAAAAGCAATAAAAAAATAATTTAGAAACGTGTTATTCCTCCATTTGTTTTCAAGCACTCTTGTACTCGTTCTGGCATTGAATTCATTAAAGTTTTGATTACTTCATCAGGCACATTTTTCAAATGATGAGAGATAGAAGATTTCAAATCTTCCAAATTGTAAAGTTGTTTTTTACCAAGCTTGTGATCAAGCCACGACCATAAATTCTCTATTGGATTCAAGTCTGGACTATTGGCAGGCCATGGAAGCACTTGAATTTTATTAGAATTGAACCAATCGCTAACAACATGCACTTTATGACACGGCGCATTATCTTGCTGGAAAATAAATCCTTCTTGCAACTGCCATAAATCAATGCTAGGAATAAGCGAGTTTTCCAAAATTTCGATGTACCTTTCTTTGTTAAGTCTACCATCGAATAAATGAAAAACGCCAACTCCACAGGCACTCATACAGGCCCAAATGCCTATTGAATCACTGCCTTGTTTTGTTCATTTCAAAATGCATGATTCATTAAACCGTTTGCTTGGATTTCTACGCAACATTACGCGACCTTTTCTGTTGTCTGCCTCAACGTTCATTTTATCACTAAAGACCACACGGCTCCACTGATCTGTTAACCAATTTTTAGTTTGCACCACTCTTTCCTGGCAAATTTTTGTTTTTTATTTAAGCGTGGTTTTTTTGCAGCAGCACGCCATAAATAATTTAAATTGTAGAGGACCCTTCGCACAGTTCTAGGGCTTGCTTTCAGACCATTTGACAGTGTCCATTTCGTAGACAAGTCTGTAGATGATGCTTGTCTGTTTTCTTTTTAATTAATCTCACTAACGAGCGAACATCAAGGTCATTTGAAATTTTATTGCGTCCAGTCCTATGACGATCATTAATTGACCGGGTCTCTTTGTATCGTTGAGTTATGTTAATAATGCAATAGTGCGACTTTCCGAGCTTTTCTGCTATTTTTCTGATGCTATAGCCTTCTTCTTTTAATACAGTAGCCGCGTATCTGCCTTTTTCTTCGATCTTTGCACGCATTTTTGCAATATTTTTATATCCTTATTGCAACTCAAAAAATAAAAGTTTATTTGATATCGAAACTCAGGTTTCGACATTTTAATTTATAGCCAACGTAGTAAGCAATTACGACAGTTAAAAAAAAATAATGGATTACTATTTTTAATAAGTGCAAATTAAAGATTTGAAAGTGGTCGTTAAATTTTGTCCAATTTATTTAAAGAAGATTTATAAGTACTCACCAGTTTTTTAATAAGTTAAACGCTGTTTAATTAGAATTAGATTTAAAAAATTATACCACTTTAATCCGTATGTTTTAATTAACAAGATTATAAAAGAAGAAATTTAATATGTCAATTAGAATCTTCTTAATTTTAATTTAAAGATTAAGAAACCAACTAAAAAATGAGTGGTCTTTAATTTTTGGCCACCGCTGTATATATATATATATATATATATATATATATATATATATATATATATATATATATATATATATATATATATATATATATATATATATATATTTATATATATATATATATATATATATATATATATATATATATATATATATATATATATATATATATATATATATATATATATATATATATATATATATATATATATATATATACATATACAGTATTGGACAAAACGAATGCAACCAAATAATGCTACTTTAGTTTCTTTATATAAAAGTGCTGCATTTTTTCAATTTAGAAAAATAACTATGTAACTGTTTAGAGACAAAGTTCTTCAAGTTTTATTCATCACAAAGTTCATTATTTGTACACGAAAATTATTAAATTAATCAAAAGTATTAAAAAAAGTTGATTTCCATCTGGACAAAACAAGTGCAACTCGACAAAATGTTGACCAGGCTGTATTTCGCTATCAATATTTCGTGGCGAATCCTTTGTTGTCGATCACAGCCTTGCATCTTCGAGGCATAGATTCGATCAGATGATCAATGAAACTTTGTAGAATCGCTGCCCAGGCCTTATGGATTTGTTCAAACAGTTGATCCTTATTACGAACACCTTCACGATTTATTCTGCGGTTGACGATCCCCCACAGGTTCTCCATAGGGTTGAGATCCGGAGATTGAGGCGGCCAATCTATCACCGATAGGTAGTTGTCTTGAAACCACTGCTTGACTACTTTTGCAATGTGTTTTGGATCATTGTCTTGCTGAAAAACCCATTTTATTGGCTAATTCCATTCAGCATGAGGTAACATAACATCTTTCAGGCTGTTTTTATACATGAAACGGTCCATTATTTCATCGTTTCGATGTATTGGACCTAAACCGTTAGCAGAAAAACACCCCAAGACCATTACATTGTTTCCACCATGCTTCACGGTCTTATGGCAGTAACGTAAATTGAGGCGTTTTGCCGGCCGGTCGACGAACACGGCAAATGTCATCGCTCCCAATGATGTTGAACTTCGATTCATCACTGAACAGGACAGTTCGCCATTTCTGTACATTCCAGTCAATATGAGATGTAGCAAACAGGAGTCTTCTTCTGGTTTTTTAGTGAAATCAGCTGTTTCTTTGCAGGGCGTCGAGAAAACAATCCGGCTTCAACAGCACGTCGTCTGATTGTTCGGTCCAATACAGGCAGCTCTAATTGCTTTTGTATCTCGACTGATGATATCCAGGGATTCTTTTTGACGGATCTGACGATCATAGAATCCTCTCTACAAGTGGTGGAACGCGGTCTTCTACCTTTGTTATCTGCTGCCGAATTCCCCGTAGAACGATGTTTGGAACATAGTTTTGATACGGTCCATTTTTTCACGCGATATTTATCACAAATACTTTTTTGTGACATTCCACTTACGTAATCGCCAATAATTTTCTTTGTTAGTTCCAATCCAAGATTGTCGGGAGCCATTTTTGCACTTGAAGTCATTAAAATAATAAAAATAAATAATCACGCTTCTCAAGGCCTTCTGTGTTACATTTACCTTGTGATAATACAATAATGCTCTGTGGAAGATAACACCTTGGTTGGATGTGGATTGTAATAATGTAATGAAACACTTTTTGTATTTCACTTCTTGTATTGATGTTCTTCGATAAAACACTTTGATAAAACTCACTTCGATAAACTGTCTTGATAATACTGACTGATTGACTTCCATATACTGACTGAATTACCTGTCGATATACATGTCTCTTATATAGTAAAATAAACCTGTTTAAACCTGTTCTGGAAGATTCTAGATGCTTCTTTTCAATGCTTCTGGAAACTTCTGGATGCGTCTGGATTCTTCTGAATGTTTCTGGATATTTCTGGATGCGTCTGGATTCTTCTGAATGTTTCTGGATATTTCTGGATGCTACTGGATGCTTCCATATGCTTCTTCTGGAAGCTTCTGCATGCTTCTGGAAACTTCTGGAAACGTCTGGATACTTCGTTTAATTATAAAAAACTTCCGTGACGTTGACACGGACCAGACTTAAGAAAATGAAATAAACCAAAAAAGTTGCACTTGTTTTGTCCGCTGCAAAATGGTACTTGCCAAAGAAATTTTGCCTGTGTGCTGTCACCTGTCAGCTGATTGCTCATGTCATGGCATGCTATGACTCCAGACTCCTGAACTGTTTGCTGTGGTAGTTTAGTTCGTTTCGTTTTTAAGACATGTAAAATTAGGAACACTTTTTAGCATTATTCGATGTTGGTTGCAAATGTTTTGTCCAATACTGTATATATATATATATATATATATATATATATATATATATATATATATATATATATATATATATATATATATATATATATATATATATATACATATATATGTATTTATTAGGGCTTAGCGAATTGGTATTTTTTATTTAGAATTGAATCAAGAATCAAATCAGCAATTTGAGAAATATCAAATCATTTATTTATATTATACATTTCAAAAGAAAACAAATAATTGTAAAAACTCTATTTTGGTGCTTCATGCAGTGGTTAACCTTTTTAACAATTAGTTAGAAAGTATTTACGGATTTATAACATCATTTCGATACTGTATAATTGCCCAGTATTCAAAAATACCACATAAAAAAAAGAAAACAAGTGAAAATTCAAAACATAAAA
The DNA here is from genome assembly GCF_038396675.1 of Hydra vulgaris. NCBI lineage: Eukaryota > Metazoa > Cnidaria > Hydrozoa > Anthoathecata > Hydridae > Hydra > Hydra vulgaris. The sequence continues at coordinate 890,343 of NC_088927.1, forward strand.
GGAATAGTAATATTATTTATTAAAAAAAAGAAAACAAAATTAATTAATAATTAAAATAATTAAATTTGAAATCTATAATAAATTTGTGACATTTATTTGCATGTTGGTATTATTAGATTGATGTACTTTTTTCATCAATTGTGTATAGATTTTTTTTTAAATTAGCCACACAAAATGTTCTTGATAATAACAATTGTTATTATAATTATTATATAATATTTTACATTAATGAAAATATTATTAAAAATACTACTTAATAATACTTTTAATATCATCACTAATGATATTAAAAGTATTATTTTCCTATTATCTACAAAAAATGTTTAAAAAAATAGTTCTACAGAAACTGGTAATTATATAAATTAAAAATATTAATATTTAACAAGTTATAAATTAAACAAACCTTAAACTTTTTTAATCATTCAATAATAAATGGATAATAAAAATTGATCTTTTTATACCAGTCAAACATAAGAAAATCAGACTAATTGACTTCCTGTTGAACAAAATAATTCAAACAATGATACTATATCTTTTTTCACAGGCAAATCATTATAAATCTCTGTTTATACCTGCCCAAAATTAAAAAAGTCAGACTTTAAACTAATGAATGCAATAAACATTGCAATGCACTATTTATTGCAATGACTATTGATAACAAAAAATAATTTTACTAATTATAACTATATTATAATTATCAAAAAAAAAAAATTCTTTGACTAAATGATATTTTAAATTCTTTTAATTTCACAAATTTGTTTTCAACCATTTGTTTCAGTCATAATAATAATCTTGGATGTTGAGATGACAAAATTTAATTAATAAAAATCTCAGTCAAAAGCAAAGTACATATTATTATAAATAACTTCATCATAGTAAAAAATAAATACATCAAAAATAAAAATAAAATTTTTAATTTTAATTTGGCAAAAAAAGTTAAAAATTTAACATGGGTAAAGCAGCGTAACCAGTATTAAAAGGTAAAAAACATACTTTCTTTTTATTTCTGACGGTGAACAATACAACAATGATGCATTCAAAGATGATACTTTTCTCGGTGCTCATACTTTTATAAAAAGAAGCAGATTCTATTAGAAATAATTATAAAAATGACTTTATTTTGGAGGTAGGTTCAATTTAATGGCAAGACAGAAGAGTCAATAGTAAATGTAATTATTTTAATGAATAATATGAGAGAGTGAATGAAATATTAAATTGACATTAAAGTTTATACTTTTTACTTTATAAATATAAACATTATATGTATATATATATATATATATATATATATATATATATATATATATATATATATATATATATATATATATATATATATATATATATATATATATATATCTATATATATAACACAATATATTCTTTAGGTTCTATATAAAATAAAACTTTTTCAATTCTTAATCCTGCCAAACAATTTTTCTGTTTTGGAAGGTCCTTTAACCAAGTTATTTATTATTTATTTAATTATTATTCTACAGTATATTTTATTTAATTATTATTCTACAGTGTAGATCAATAGAATCCAAGTTATCAGTTGCATCAGCTTTATTTGCACCTGATTGCGTACCTTTTTCCCGTCTGTCATTGCAACCTTTAAAATTATCTCGTAATCCTTTCCAAAGGTTTTTCAGGGATTCAACTAAAAAAAGCTGTAATAATACTATAACAGAATAAATTGTAAAAAAAGAATCAACTACTAACAGATTTATTGTTTGGCATATTTGCTAAACTTAAATAGTTAAAAATAAAAATTTTATTTAATAATAATTTCAAAGTAAAAATTGCTTTATATCTTTTAAAAAAAGAAATTGAACAAAAATCAGGAAAAAAACATGTTATAACAATAAACCAATCAAAAGCTAAACTTTGAAGCCATATCCCTCTATATAAATATAAAAATTTATAAACCTGTGTAACGACCACCAAGGCTTTCATTAATATATTCCTAAGCATATTTTCTTTTATCATATTATGAGAAGATAAAGCAGTTTTTCATAAACATGATTAATTTTTTACAAGTTCAATAAATACTTCGTAATCAATTTCGTTAACATCATTCTGCTTTATTTTTATTTTTAGACTTAGATTTACATTGTTACTGCTTAACTTTTTGGAGCGCATAATTGGTGGAGATATTGCTAATTTTGGTGATAAATCTTGTAAGGTTGTAATAATTGAATGCGATAAAAGAGGTTGCTTTTAATTTTACTGTTTTTGAAGCGAAACTAAAATGTAGGTCTGCTGTTTAGGCGAAAAATTAGCCACACATTCCAAATTGCCATGCCACTCGCGTTTATTAACTTATTTATATAGTAAATTATTCGCATTCAGGAAGTTGTATGTCTTTCCATATATAATTTTTTCTAAATTTTTTGAAAACATGGAGAGGACAGAAATAGGGCTATAATTATTAACATTTGATTTTTCACCGTCTTAGTGAATTGGGATAACTGGCAATTTTTAGTTTCTCAGCTAAACCCCTTGTTATATGGATGCATTCCCAGCGGGCACACAACGTTGGAATAACGTTGAGATAACGGTTAGATAACGTTGATTAACGTTGATCGACGTTGATCGACGTTGATTAACGTTATTTCAACGTTATTCCAACGTCGTGTGCCCGCTGGGTTGAAGACTTCAAAAAGAATATCTTTCAAGTTTTCATAGCAATCTATTCTTCCGTATATTCCGACCGCGCTGATTGCTTTGTTTCATTTTAGTAATTTGAAGGCTCTTTCAAACTCTTCAATTGATGAATCTAGCCAATCGATAAACCTAGCCAATCGATAAATCTCGCCATAAATCGTGGTGAAAAGGTAGACTATTGGTAGATTTAAAAAAATCATGAAAGCAAATATCAGTAGAAGAAATCCTATTTGCAAGTTTTTTTCCGATACCAGAAAAATATTTATTAAATTCATTTGCTATTTCATTTGGTTCACGTATACATACGTCGTTTATTTTAATCATTTTTGATATGGATATTTGAGCAGGTTTTTTGTTTTCCTGTTATTTTTTTTAGAATTTTACATAAACGTTTTGATTCATTTTTATATTTAGTAATTAGATTAAAGTTATAATTTATTTTTAACTTTTACGAATTTTTTAAAATAAAAGTTCGTAGCTTTTGTAAATTTGTATATTTGAATTGGATTTTGTTTTCAAGTATTTTATATATAATTTTTGCTTAATTTTTAGGATTTTCTCAGTCCTTTGGTTTTTGCAATCCAAGGACTTAAGGTTTTTTGGTTTTTTTACATCATCATTGAAGTTTACGTTTCCAGTTTAATAATGATAATTGATGCTTAAACATTTCTAAGCTATTTTCTTTTAAAATACGTTTTCTCATTATATAGCTTTTATTTATTATAGGTGATGAAATTGAGTTAATTGTTAGGAAAATGGGGAAATGATCTGATATATCTGATTTTTTACTGCCTTTTTGCATTTCAGTGTTATAAACAGTACTGACCATTAATACCAATCCATCATCTTTTTTTTGATATCATTCGACTTTAATTGATAATAAGTCAATGATTGTTTGTCTCATTTTAAATATAAAAATTGTTAATTGATGAACATCATATTTTCTTTGAAATATAATAAAAATATTAATGTATGCACTAATTATCTTGTTTGTTTTTTGACGCATCCCTCATAATCTAAAATAATTGTAATGGCCAAAATTAACAATACACTATTATTTGAAATTTCTTTCAAAATTTCATTTGTCTTTGAATAAAACTTTGAACTTATTTGCGAATTATTAATAAATGTTTGAGAATTTATTAACTACTCGGTATAGTTAAGGCAATTTTAAAATATTATAGCGTCTGTATGATATTTTGTTGACAACGACATGTTTCCGTTAAATGATCAAGTCTGTGAATTATGAAAAGACAAAAAAAATTAAAATGATAAACTTTGTGGAAGGGGAGAACGGGGTGAGATGGGACAAAAAAATTTGCTTGCGTGCTGCGCTATAAATTTTCCACAAAAACCATACAAATCGGTTTAAAACTATAGTCCAATGAATTGTCATGTTAAATTATTGCAAAACCCATTATTTAACCATCAAATTAAGTTCAAGGCCTTGGTTTTTTAAAGTGATACTGTTTGTCCCATGTCACCCCATGTTGGGGTGAAATGGGACAATGGTTGGGGTGAAATGGGACAAAAATAGAAACAAATCATTTTAAGCATTATTTTATTGTTTATTCTACTATAAAACATAACAATACACAAAATTTATTTATGTTTAACAAAAATAGAATACCATTCTAAATGTATTTGTAACTTTGTTCAACAGGTTGCTTGATGTTTAAAATGAGTCAAAATTACGTTGATGTCTCAGGGCGTAACTTTTTTTCTTTTTCTTATCTTTATCTTCTTTTTTTCTTTTACATTCGGATAAACTTTCAACTAGTTTATTTCTTGTTGATGTGTCAGTCAATACCAGAGACCTAGAACATTTTCTTTTTGCACTTTTTCTCTTTGCGACTCTTTCACCCGCTTTTAGAAATGGCCTTATATCTTCCGCTGTCCAATGGTAGGCAGAAGTGCTGATTTGCTGTTTCTTTTCATTAATAACTTCAGATACAATACGCAGTGATGTGGGGATTGTTTGTTTGTCGGAATTGTCATTTGCTGGAATTGGTCAATCAAATACATAAGAACATAAAAAGTCGACATCACTGAAAACATATGGATTGTACGGGAAAATGCCAGCTGCTTTAAAACCATTTTGAATGTTTTGGGAAGTAAAGGCTCTCGTATAAGCTATTCTTAAATTTTCAGAAATGTCATATATCATCATAGGAGTATTTGGATGTGCCTTTAACCATGAATCACATGCTGAACTGTAAAATTTCTTTAACGGCCCAAATACTGATCTGTCAAGTGGTTGGAGTTTGTGGCTGCAATGGGGTGGCAATGTCAAGAGCACAACATTGCTTTCCTTTGCTTTATCCATCAGTTCAATCGATATATGAGTTTTGTGGTTGTCCATTATTAAAAGTAATGGATGATCCTTGATAGGATGTCCATACTCCACAAAATAATCAAACCATTTCAAAAAAATTTCTGTATTTATCCATCCACTAGGATTAGCATCACCTTTTGAACCTGTAGATGCACCTTTAAGCATATGGCTACAAAAGTGGACACGAGGAAATATCAAAAACGGTGAAATAAAATTTCCAAAGGCATTAATGCAACCCACCATTATAACTAGGGTTCCCTTTTCAGCAGAAGTTACCTGTCCTACTTGCTTTACTCCTTTATCAACAATTCAGGCGTGTGTGTGTATGTATGTGTGCACGTTTGTATGTATGTATGTATGTATGTATGTATGTATGTATGTATGTATGTATGTATGTATGTATGTATGTATGTATGTATGTATGTATGTATGTATGTATGTATGTATGTATGTGTATGAGTATATATGTGTGTGTGTATGTATGTGTATGTGTATATTTGTATATGTGTATATATATGTATATATGTGTATATATATATATGTATATATATATATATATATATATATACATATATATATATGTATATATATGTATATATATATTTATGTATATATATTGTATCTTCTGATTATAAATTAACTTATATGTTTTCATTTTTCATGTTTTCTTTTTTTACTGTTTTACTGTTGGTTTTAGTTTTCTTAAATGATTTATTAAAATTTTATTTTAATGAATAACTTTGAAATTTGAATATATATAGCATTGCATGACCGTAAGTTAATCTTCGTGTTATTGAGAATAAATTACTTCCTTAACTTTTATTAAAAACAACTTTGAAAGACTTTTTGCATTATATATAACTTCTTTGAAACAGTTTGCTTTTTGCTCTCATTTTTAATTTTTAATTTTAGTTACAACGTATTTATATAAATGGCTAGAAAAAGCAAGGGACTTGGTGATAAGTCAAATCTGTCTTCTTTTCGTATATATTTTAATGTAATATATATATATTTTAATGTATATAAAAAATTTTTTTAAAAATACATTAAAATATATATATATATAAATATATATATATATATATATATATATATATATATATATATATATATATATATATATATATATATATATTAGTAGAAAATCACTTAACAAAAATTTTTTCCATTTTACACTTACGCTAAAATTAAATCGTGTAAAAATTTACAATAAGTTTTTTTTATTTTTTATGTGTATATATAAAATTAATAAATATAATCATAGTTATATATATCAAATCATAAAAGTACTCTTATTTAACGCCTTAGAAGAAATTTAATTCATTATCGTTTAGTAGAAGAGTTTGCATAGGTTTTGTTTTAAATTGGTTAAGCGAAAAAAGGTTTTAAGATCATTATTTAAAAGTGTATTCCATAATTTAGGTCCTCGATTTTGGATTGACTAAAGTTATTTTTTGAGAATCTTGTGCTGTATATATGATGATGAGTAAAATAAAGGCGGTGCCGTTTTTTTATCAAGTTTAAACATAAATAAAAGAATTTAATAAAGATTTATTTTGAAAACATTTAATATATTGAGTTTCCTAAAAAGTATTTTGGTATGGGAGAGTCGACCTTTACTTATAATAATCCTAACAGCATGTTTTTGTTTGCAAAGAAGTTTATTTATTTTTGAAACGTTGGTGCTGCACCAAACAATATTTGCTTAGTTTAGGTAACAATGTTTAAATGAAAAGTATATGTTTTTTAAACAAGATTGATACAAATATTTAAATTCAAGAAACCTATTTGCCAAAGGATACAAGTCAGCATAGTGTGCATGTAACAAGACTCGTTGGTTTCCATTTCTTGACATAGCATATAACTATGTCACCAGTCTTAAAAAATTTAACTGGTTCGCAATAAATATATATATATATATATATATATATATATATATATATATATATATATATATATATATATATATATATATATATATATATATATATATATATATATATATATATATATATATATATATTATATAAATAAAAAATGATTAAAACTATTTTAGTTTTTCACATTTAAAAAAATTATTTTAAATGTGAAAGTTACCTAGTAGTTATGTACAAGGTTCTAGGTATAATACTAGTTTCTTGTGTGCTCTTTACTGATGATGTTCTTTACTTATGGTAAATAAACTGTTATAGTTAAACCATTACTTATTATATAATAAAGGAAATTTTTATGTAAATTATGTTAGTGTATTTTACAAATAGAGTGCTCAATGTTCTTAAATAACAGAGCGATAATAAAGTAGTAAAAAACAAGATAAGTGGTTATTAGATAAGTGTTCTTTACTAATTTATATATATATATCTATATATATATATATATATATATATATATATATATATATATATATATATATATATATATATATATATATATATATATATATATATATTAGAAATTTACGTAAATATGCATTATTGCGTTTTATTTAAAAAATAATTGCTATGTTAAACCGAAAAATATATTTGTGTTTGAGGCTTACACATTTACTTTTATATAAAAAAGTATAAAAGTTTGTAACAAAAATTTCTCTATTTGTAATTAACCAAATACGTCGCTTTCTTGGGAGGCCAAAACTGGCTTCAAAAAATTTGCCGTATATGCTATCCATTTATATTTTGAGATCAGTGGTTTAGTTTAAGGGCTGTCCTTCGTCCCTGGTTGTCCATTTTTCCTATATCCCCCCTCCCTTAAAAAGGACGTCATAAAATTGGGCACCCCCCCATCCATATAAATATCATTCTGAACCTGATTAGGTATTTTCACGTATGTTTTTGTTCTTTTGCCTTTCTGAAAAAAAAAAATTATTTAATATTACTTTAGTCTTATCTGACATACTAAATTTAATCAAAGTGTATCATGGGAACTTGCCTCACTCGTCATCTATCCAAGGATTTTTTAAGTAATCCTCAATTGATATGATTGGAAAAGAGCAGTCCGGTTCGTCTGAAATAGTTGAATCATTCGAAATATGAAGGCCCTCCGTTTCGATTTCGTCCTCATCGAACCATTCAGCAAAGGCCGCGTTCTCTTCTACTGCAACTACGGCCATTAACTCTCCTTTGCGCTTGACGGCAATACGAACAGGCCTGATTTGCAAAAGAGTAATAGCGATTTGGTTAATAGCATTGGAATGAGTAAAGTTGACATGCTTTTTGAGCATAACTTAGGAGACAAAGTACAAGTTACAGTGCTTGCAGATTTTTTGAGAAAAACTTGATTGCACAGAGAAACAAAACAGATTGTAAGGAGGAGGTTTTAATGATTTCAATGATCAAGGAATGATGCTCTGAATATTGAAAGCGATAAAAAAAATACAGAAGGAAAACAATTCTTGCTAGCGACGTCTAAAATGAATACAGCTTTCAAGCCATTTTCTGACTAGCTGATTGGAATAGGTGGAGGCAGAAATCGACAAGGAATAACTTGGAAGTAAAAGCTCCTTTTCAAAGCGCAACATCCAGGATCTTCACAATTTGCGTGAAATATTGACTTGTGCACACATGAGAGGCACACCAGCCCTGATCTTTTGATAAGAGATAATGGACATTGAGCTCCGTTTTTTTGTCTGGATCGATATTATAGGCAACCGTTGGAAACTGGTCAATCATAAGACCTGAAAAGACCGAGACACAGCTCTTTCCAGCAAATTCAAAGTTCTGTTTCTCCAAAAGAAGATCCACTGTCCTGCCTTAAATATAAGTTGCAATGCAGATAAATAACTCCTTAAGCCTTATATATATATATATATATATATATATATATATATATATATATATATATATATATATATATATATATATATATATATATATATATATATAACTCCTTAAGTCTTGTATATATATATAAACAGTTGATATAGCACTTACGCTAAGATTATAATCTCTCTTTTCGAGCTCGGCACCAAGCTCATCCAACGATTTGAGGCTCTTTAAAAGTAATTAAAAAACAATCAGTAAATAAGTTCAGAGGCTAAAAAGTTATTTTGGGACCTAATATAGTCCATTAGAATTATTTATTATCTAAAGTTGTACTCTCACCCTATACACTTAAGATTTTCTTTTGTCGTGGGCAGCAGATCACCTACAGATCACCTACAGTGTATTTTGAAGAAAACCTTTTCAAAATAGGCATTCTTGAAAAAAAAAAAATTTTATTCTAGGGGATTTCAATATGAATTGCTTCCATTACTTTACGGACATTAAAGTTAAAAATTTTTATGATTCTATTTTTGAAATGGGAGCCATTCCTTTAATAAATCGCCCTACCAGAGTAACTCCTAAATCGGCTACTCTAATTGCTAACATTCTAACAACTGATATTTTTAACAGTGACTTAAATAAAGGTATTTTAAAAACAGACATATCTGACCACTTCCCTATCTTTTTTATCATAAACAACTCTAAAATTATGACTAAAACTAACATAAAAGTTAAATTACGCAACTTTAACCAAAAAAATGTTGAGCAATTTAAAACACAATTATCATTACTTCATTGGAAGAACATCGACTTTAGTGATAACGCAAACAAAATTTACGATGATTTTTTTAATACATTTTACTCAGTTTATGATGCCAATTTTCCTTTACATGAAAAAACATTAAATCAAAAAAACATTAATTCTCCCTGGATTACCAAAGGTTTAAAAAAATCATCAAAAGTTAAGCAGAAATTATACATAAAATATCTAAAAAACAAATCATTCGCCAATGAGAAAATATACAAAGACTACAAAAATCTTTTTGAAAAAGTTCGAAAAAACTTAAAAAAACATTACTATTCTAAAATTCTCAATAAAGCCAAAAATACTTGTAAACGCTCCTGGGAAATAATAAAAGAAATTATCGGTAAAATAAAAAAACCGTGCTCAGGTTCCCTGCCACACATGATCAAAGTAGATAACAATAATATAATTAATTCTCAAACAATAGCTGACGAATTTAACAAATTCTTTGTTGAAATTGGCCCTAAATTATCTAAATTAATTCCTAACACTGAAACATCATTTAAAGATTTTCTAGTACCGATGGATAATTGCATTCACTCGGATGAGTTATCTAAAGAGTTACTATTTGATGAGTTCGAAAAAGCCTTCAAAACACTAAAAAAAAATAAAGCAGTTGGACCGGACGAAATCAATGGTAACATAATTATAGATTGCTATGAACAATTAAAATATATTCTTTTTAAAGTCTTTAAATCATCAATAGAACAAGGAGTCTTTCCTGATCAATTGAAAATTGCTAAAGTTATTCCACTATTTAAAGGTGGTGACAAATCTGACATTAGTAATTACCGGCCTATTTCTATCTTATCTATATTTTCAAAAATACTAGAAAAAATCATGTTCAATAGAGTATTTAATTATTTTAGTTTAAATAATTTATTATACAACAATCAGTTTGGCTTTAAGAAGAATAACTCAACCGAGCATGCAATTATTCAGTTGGTACGTGAGATTTCCAATTCTTTTGAAAAATCTCAATTTACATTAGGAATTTTTATCGATCTTTCAAAAGCATTTGATACTGTGGATCATGATATTTTACTTTATAAACTTAATTATTACGGAATAAATGAAAGAGTTAGTAAATGGTTTCAAAGTTATTTATCCAACAGAAAACAATTTGTTTCTTGTAATGATCTTAATCATACACAGTTTTTAAATGTTTCCTGTGGTGTTCCGCAAGGTTCCATCTTAGGCCCTCTTTTGTTCTTAATATATATCAACGACTTGCATAAAGCATCAAATCTTCTAAGTATTATGTTTGCTGATGACATAAACTTATTTCTATCTAACAGTGACATCTACCTACTATTCTCCGTTATGAACAAAGAACTTCAAAACATATCTAAATGGTTTAAAAGTAACAAATTAACATTAAATGTAAACAAAACAAAATGGATTTTTTTCCACCCGCTCTCCAAAAAACGTTCTCTACCCCAAAATTTACCAAAAATTTTTATTGACCATAATGAAATAAAAAGAGATTCTGTAACTAAATACCTGGGGGTTTTCATTGACGAGAACATCACATGGAAACATCATATTAACTATGTCTGCTCGAAAGTTTCAAAAAGTATTGGAATTCTATATAAGGCGCGTACTCATTTAGATAAAAATAATTTAACTAAACTTTATTATTCTTTTATTCATAGTTATATAAGTTATGGAATTATTGCCTGGGGTAGTACTGATCAAAGTAAGTTACAATGTCTCCATCGTCGTCAGAAACATGCGATCCGTGTAATTAATTTTGCGGATCGGTTCTCAAATTCCTCAATATTTTTCAATCAAATGAAAATCCTCGATGTTTATAAACTAAACGTATATAAAAATTTATCTTTTGTTTATATGTGGAAGTATGATTTATCTCCTTTAATTTTTAAAGACCTTTTTATTTTGAAACCTCTAAGCAAGTTTAACATGAGGAATAATAACTATTTAAATAAACCACTCTGTCGAACAAAGTTCAATCAATTCTGTATCACTTATCGTGCAGCTCATCTCTGGAACAAAATTATTTTGCCTAACTTCGGCTTACCCCTAACTTATTCTGTTTTTAAAATTAAATTAAAAGATCTCATTCTCTCTATTGAAAATATCTTAGAATATTTTTAATTTGTCTTATGATATATAATAATTTTGAAATGTATGTTCAATCTTTGTTTTATACTTGTTGACAATTTGTTTCTATTTATCTAAGTACTATTTTAATATTTTTATGTTAATTTTTTACGTTCTCTTATTGTAAAAAGGCGTTTTTATAATACTTTATGTACTCTGTTTTGTAAAAGGCTCCTGACGATAAGATCATTTGATCTTCTTTTAGAAGCCTTGTTTGTATTTGAAAAAAATATGTAATTTATATATATTACGTCAAATGTAAACAAAAACTTACGAAAAAAAAAAAAAAAAAAAAAGTACCGAAAGAACTATAAAAATAAGTTAACGGGTGATGCGGAAGTTATCGGACAAAATAAAAAAGTCAATAACTTATTTATAAATAAAAAAACAAACTACTTTTATAATTTTTCTAAATAAAGCATTTATCTTTTAATAAAAATATATTATTTTTTATATGAAAAAACACCACCATCTGCAATTGATCTCAATTTTGCTCTGACGCCTTTCATATGCGACTGTAAAAAGTTTAAATCAATTTCTTGTAGTTTTAGTTTAATGCGATCAATCAAAACTTTCTCTGTTGAAGCTTGCCAATCTCCCTCGTAAACCTTCTTTGCCAAATGTACCCAAAAATTTTCAGTTGGTCGTGCTTGAGGCACATTTGGGGGGATTGGATTCTTTATCAACATACCACGGTCAGATATGGCTATCCACATTTTTTTTTGGAAATTTTTCTTTTCCTATAAAACGAACACTTTCTGGGCATGTCTTTTTGTTGTTTATGTAGTATCCAGAATTTCCAGGCGTGTTGTTCCCTGCAAAACAAAAATATTTTTCGTCATCGATGACCAGAAGCGATTTTGTGTTATAGAGTTGGTTAACTAGTTTCCTGCTTCTTTTGTTTGCCTTTATTTGTTGTTCTATAGTGTATTTTGGAGTCTTTTCACGTTTTCTATATTTAATACTCATTTTTTTTAACTGACGACCAATTGTCGATTGATTTACACCGAATTTAATACTTATTTTTCTCTGACTGACCCCATTTCTAATGTTGACAAGAATCTCGTTACTTCGGCTTTCTTTTCTCTAGTCCAGGATGTCGGACAACCGGGGTGCTCTCTATCAGAAAACGATTGAACAGTTTCAAGTCTCTTTAGGTTATCATATATTGTACTTCGAGCAAATCCTTCCATTTCAAAATGATTGACAACTTTTTTTTTTTATATTAGGTTTATTTACAAAAAACATTTTTAGTCGCTTTCAAAAAGATTCTCGTTCAGCTGCATTTAACCTCATTTTAAATAATTGTGCTTCAAATAATAAAGTTTATATTTTATAGAACGTTTATGCCAACGCATAAAACCACAAAAACTAATTATTATGCTCAAATAATGAAACTAGGATTTGTCCAATAACTTCCGCATCACTCGTTAATGTTCATTTTTTACAATATCATTGTAACTTATTATTATATGATGCAATAAATATTACCTGATTCATGACAGTTTTCTTTTCAGCCCTTGATTTTTATTTTAACTTCATATTGCCAATCAACTTATTTAGATTACTCGTAAACTCCTGGACATTGGTCTTCTTCTTTTTAATGGTTTCCTCTTCAGCATCGGTCCATAAGCCACTTCTTTTTCTGCTCTTCATAGCAACTATTTCTTGATTCAAAACAACGATCTCTGCTTTGATTGTGTCTTGAACTTTGATTGTATCTTGGCTTTCTTTGTCTCAGTTTGAACTGTGCTCAGAATGTTGTGTCGAGAGGCATCTCAAGTGGTATCAACGACATCTATTGGCTCAATAAAGTGATATGAAAAAAGCTGGAACTCTAAAGAGAAAGAACTGGCATGGGAGGGAACAGATTGTTTGGTTGTTTGATGGCCCCAAAATGACATTAAAGAACCTTTTTGTTTCAAAAGCATGCAATCCTTGACCTCTTAAATAGGATAAGTAGATCATTTGAAAAAAAAATTTCACATTAAAGATCTTTATTGATTTTTCAAAGGTATTTGACACCGTCAACCATGAGATTTTACTAACAAAAACTAAGTGTATACAATTTCACTCTAATCAGCAAATTAAAAAATACCCCTGAACCTACCAACAATTAATTTAGAAAATATGACGATCAAAAGAGTTCTAAATACAAAGTTTTTAGGAGTTCTAATTGATGAACACATCTCCTGGAAATTCCACATAAACTACATAAGCACAAAAATATCAAAGAACATAAGTTTGCTTTACAAGGCAAGACCATTTTTTTCAAAAAAAAGTCAAAAATTATCTAATTTTCATTCATGCATAGCTATCTCATGTATGGCAATATAGCATGGGGCAGTACCCACACATCTAAATTAAAACCAATTTACTTACGTCAAAAACACGCTTCAAGACTAGTATACAACAAAAACCAATTTACTCATGCTCAACCCCTACTGGAACAAATGAACGCACTTAATATATTTCCAATGAATCTTTTTCAAAATATACTTTTCCTGTTTAAATATAAACTAAGTCTGGTTCCAAAACATTTTACAGCACACTTTTTTAAAAATAATATAAATATATACAATACAAGAGCAACGGGCAACTTTAAGATACCTTTTGAAACAACAAGACTCTCAAAATTCTTAGTTACAAAACGTGGTCCCTATTTATTTAACAAATTAGTTTCCAGAAACGAATCACTATTAAATATAAACAACGAACACTCTGAAAAAAAAGCTAAAAACTACAATCATTAAATTAAACAACGATAAGGAATTTTTTTAAATTTGAATAAATAAATGTAACTTAACTTTAATACAAATCAATGAAAAAAAACAAAATTAATAACAAGGTATATATGTAACACATACATATATACGACGTATGCAACTGATTTTTTATGTGTATTACACGTCTAAGAAAAAGGTACTCGATGACAAGACTGACTTAAGTCTTCTGCGAGCTTCCTTTAACTACAAATAAGTAATACTTCTTATAAATCTTACACAAATTTTGTTTTCATCATATTTATACACTAACATTATTTTGAAATGTGGTGAATAAACTTATAGTGAAACATCTAAACTCTCTTCAGAAAAATCAGCAGATTTATTTTTATTTATTGTATTTTTTTATTTTAATTGGAATAATATAGAGATATATTTCTCGGATTATTTTTACGTACACGTCATTATAATGTTGTAATTGGTATTTATTTTATTCATGTCTCGGAGATGTACGCAACGATATTTTTATTTACTTTGTATATTTCGAACTTTATATTTATGATTTATATTTGTATATCTTTATCGCCAATATGTGATTGGTTACTTGTAAATACTTTGTAGTTGTAAAATAAATATGTATAAAAAAAAAAAAAAAAAAAAAGACCAGCGAGGTATACTTTTCAACCAAAGTCTTTACTTGAACCTCCAAATCTTGCTTTCTTTGATCTCATTCCATATTTTATGGACTTTTTTTTACTATCAGCTTTTTTCTCGAACGGATGAGCATTATTGTAAGATTTTATAAGCGAAAATAGAAGACTATTTTATCCATCTTTTAACATACTGCATTATCAACCTTTGATTGTGCCCTCTGGTTAGCCTAACCAATACTTCTGGTTCACGATGCCATTTGATAGTATCATGTTTGTTCAGGACTTTATTCATTTTGATAAGATCACCGTTTTCTCTTCTATTCGATAGATTTTGTAAGTCTATTTTCTTTAACCTTTGCTCGTAACTGTCTCCTTTTTTTGTAGCCAATTTTTGTTGCTTTTTGTTGAACCCTTTCGATTAAGTCTATGTCCCTGACAAAATATGGATTCCATGTTTGAAAAGAATATTCCAAGTGTGGCCGAACGAGTGATGTATATAACAATTTCGTTGATATTTCATCTGGAAAGAGAACTGCATGTTTTAGGATACCCAATATTTGATTCGCCTTACTTACCATTTTTTCAATATGGTTTTCCCATTTTAAATTGTGCGAAACATAAACACCTAGGTCTCTTTCCAATTTCGTTACTACTAGTTCATGTTGAATTGTATCTGATTCTGTAGCGTCATATTTTAAACTATATTTTTTTTGGATTATTACGACCAAAATGCATGAA
The DNA here is from genome assembly GCF_038396675.1 of Hydra vulgaris. Lineage (NCBI taxonomy): Eukaryota > Metazoa > Cnidaria > Hydrozoa > Anthoathecata > Hydridae > Hydra > Hydra vulgaris. The sequence continues at coordinate 906,149 of NC_088927.1, forward strand.
TTTACATTTATCTTTATTAAAACTGTTTAGCCATTTTTTTGTCCAAGTAAATAAGATATCAAGATCACACTGTAGAGAGTGGTTTATTTTATTTTTTTTATAACTGCAAATATTTTTAAATCATCAGCATATAGCCTTGCTTTATTGTTCAATGTTTGTGGTAAATCATTTAAATAAATTATAAAAAGCAAGGGTCCTAAAACCAATCCTTGTGGTACCCCACCACGAACTGTTTCCCATTCTGATTCAAATAGTCCCAAAACAACACTCTCAAAACAACTCTCTGTTTTCGATTTGCTAAGAAAGCTTTACATCATTGCAACAATTTTCCAAAAATACCAAATTATTTCAGTTTTTAGAGAAGCTTGGAATGCGGAACTGAATCGAATGCCTTTGAAAAATCCAAAAAGGCAACATCAACACATTTACCACCATTTATCGATTCTGTTATTATATCCAATGTTTCGAGAAGGTTTGTCGCACAATTTTTTGATTTAACGAAGCCATGTTGTTCTGTTATTATTAAATTATTTTTAATTAAATGATTCCTTGTTGTGTCTATTACAATACTTTCTATTAGTTTACAAACAACAGAGGTCAATGAAATTGAACGGTAGTTACCTTCATGTAGCCTATCCCCGTTTTTAAAAATTGGTGTAATATTTGCTTTTAACCAGCTTGTAGGCAATGTTCCACTTAAAAATGAGCAGTTAAATATCACACAAAGCGGTCTAGCTAAACTGTCAGCACATTTACTTAAAAACATTGGATGAATTTTATCAATACCTATAGACTTGCGCACATTTAAATATAATAATCGTTTTTTTATACCTTCCTTTTTAAACAATGGGGTTGGGCAAATTTTTTCTGTTATACTTTCACATGTAGGCATATTAGTTTGGCTTTCGTTTATAAATGCAGAATTGAAAAATCTGTTTAATTGATTAGCAATAACTTTACTGTCAGTTGATATTTCGTTATTTCCAGTTGAAATTGCTTTTATATGGTCTTTAACTTTTAGTTTACTGTTAATATAAGCATAAACTTGTTTTGGATTATACAGACAACAATGATCTTTGACACTTTTGCCACCCATTGAAACAATAATAAAAATATATGCTTTATGTAATAATTGCTGCACAACCAATTTCCTTTGGACAATCATTTGTAGTATTCGCTTTAGGCAATCATTATTAATTGCTACACAAGCAATTCCCTTTCGACAAATATTTGTAAAACTTTATTTAAAAATCATAAATGATATCAACACTAAGTCCTTGGGGACGAATTTCGCAAAAAGAATTAGCACGAAAACCCGTAGCGATCAACTAATGATATATACGATACGAGAA
>NC_088927.1:910000-1030000 GCF_038396675.1 Hydra vulgaris
TTTGTTATATATATTTTAAATATATTGTTTCACTTTTTATAAAATTGTCTACGTTATTGTTACTTTAAGTTAAAGTAACAATAAAATAGATGATTATTTTGTTACTTTGTCAGTTAAACTGACAATATGTGTTACACTGCCATAAATAATGTTAGAATAAACATTCATAAAAGTTAACTTAATTGAATTTATAACAAACTTTGAATCTTCTGTCACAACTTATTTTTGTCACTTCAAAAGCTCAGTGTAAAGAGATGTACGAAAGAGCGTTACTACTAATAACACTTTTTTTGGTCTTAATGAATAATATACTTTATTTATTTCAATAGTTTTTAGTACAAATATTGGTGCAATAACTAACTATACCTGTGATTATCTTAATTATTAGATATGTTACTAGTTAATTTTTTTTTGTTCATTAGAAAATTTTAAACAAAATTTTCACCACAACAAATCAAAACAGAGTTCTTACACTTATCAATAGATATATGAGTAGCAGTTGATAAACAGGAGCAGCATATAAATTTATTCGTAAACTATGTGTATTATTCGTAAACTATGTGTATTACACTTAAAATTCAAACACAATACATATAATTTTTTAGTACATTTACTGTTTTGTCTTTTAAGACTTTTAAGTTTAACTTTTTTTATTGTTTATATTATTTTTGTATATTAAGTTTAATTATTTTTATTAAAATTTTAACTTTTTTTATTGTCTTTTAAGACTTTTAATACTCTTTTTTAAGACTTACTGTGTGTGTTTGTTACCTATAAATGACAGATTTACAAATATAAACAGTGTTTTTTGCAAATATAAACAGTGTTTTTCAAAATAATATTTACTTTGTTTAAACTTAAAAGGACACACTACTAAAGACAATACTTAAAAAAAACTTGACATTTTATGTTGAGTTTTACTTCTCATAGGTGAGTTGCGGTTCTTCTTTTTTCCTGAAAGGAACGAGCACAAAGGAGTGTCACCTCTTTTTCTAAATAATCGTCTTTATTTCAACATTAAGTATTGACTTTTTGTAAGTTTTGTATAATTTGATTTCCAAAAATAAAAAAACTTTGAAAAAACTTTATTACATTGTAAGACAAAAGAAATATAACCGAACTTGTATGCAATTTATAGCACATGCTCATGACTTATAAGTTTTTAATCACTGTTTACTTAAGTACTTAATTGTTGTTTCTGACACTATTTTAAACATAAATCAATTATATAATATTTTATAATAAAACATCATATTCTATCGATTTTTTTTATTAATAAACTTGTAATTTTTCTCAATTCAAATTGTTATTCATATCGTTAAAATATTTAGTATTACATTTTCATCATTTAACATTTAGAGAAGAAAACTACACTGAAAGAATAATATATCTTGTCTAAGGAGAAAGGTTCAACAGATGGAGAGTCTTTACTTGCAGTATTTTAAAATAGTGATGGTTTATTTTTGTTACTTATTTTTTCTTGTTATCTTTTAATTTTTATGTTATTACACTCAAACCTCTTTTTATGCAGTCCTTTTTTTAGGCAATACTTAATTTCAATCTCAACGATTAAAATGTGTAATATGTATGTACATACGTCATTATATAGTTACTGTTATGAACATGCAACCACAAATTGTGTTACATTGTAGACTACGAAGGATAATTCATATGTTTTTTTTCTAAATCATTTTTTTTTATGCAGTCCTTATCTAACCGCATAGAAAAAATGTTTTTAATATTTTTTAGAATAACCTGTAAAAAATGTTTTTGAAAACTATTTTTATAGGTTCTCCTGAAGTTTTATGTGATTTTTTTTATGCGTTTTCTATTATCTGGTCCCTATCTACTGCACAAAAAGAGGTTTGAGTGTACTCTTTAATATAGACAAGTTAAGTCCAGATTTTAAAATCTTTTTAAACAAGTTTGAAATAATACATTTTTACATGCCATGCCATTTAATTTGCAATAGGTTATAGTAGTAGCATTAGTTTTTTTTTCCATTTTAATTAAAAAAAAAAATACTTACTAATATAAACACTCATTTATGTATTATTTTTTTAATTATTATTAAGTTTAAATCTCATGCTACAGAAAGTATATTCCCTTTTTAAACACCACAATAAAAACCACAATTATGTAGGAACAGGTGTAAAAAAAGAAAGACCTTTAACACAAGCTATATAGTTTTAAAAAGCCTCTTACAGCAATAAGTAAGACTAATTGCTTCTTAGCAATTAGCAAGGTTTGTTTCAGAATGTGCAGTGAGTTCTAAAAATATTTACTCCACCTTCAAGTAACTTTCATTTTATTTTAGCATCTAATGCAAGCTTGGACAGGAATGGTGTATGATCACACTCTGTAACTGACCAAGCTAATAATTTTTTTCTTTGCAATTTAACCACAGCTGTTTTAATGTTTTATCTATTCAAATGCAATAAAAAAAATTATTATGTTATAAACAACAATTAACAGTTGATCATTTCTAACATTTATATGTTTCGTAAAGGCTTTAAATAAAATAAAAAATTGATTATAATGATCGTTTAAAATAAACACATTTTGTGTAAATTAAATTTGTGAATTTTTTTTAGTAGGCTTGTATTTTTATGATAAATTTATCATTTGAAACTATTTATCCATTTCTTTCTAAAAATATTTCATACATTTACTTTTTTTTAAATACTTTGAATTATGAATAAGTTTAATTAAAATCTTCCCATTGCAATGGAATGACACAAAGATTTAGAACTACCAAAAAAGTCAAGGGAATCATTGTATTCTAAAATATCAGAATTTAAAACCTCTAATGGTGCATATAATTCTGATTTAAGGTTTCATTACCTGGCTTAGACAGGAATGGCATGCAATTGAAGCCATTGCTGACCTGACATTGCTGAAAAATGATTTTTTTTTTCGACAACTTGACCACGACTGTTTAGATGTTTTGTTGATTGATTTAAACATTCCAGAAATGCGCTGAAAAAAGAAATGCAACAAAAAAAGAAATAAATAATAAATAAACTCAAAAAAATCCAACTCGAGGCAAAAATTACTTTTCATTTGGTTTTTAGTTTCAGTTGAAATAAATTACTTTAAAACTTATCTTTTGAAACATTTTATTAAAGTTAAGCAAAACCCTTTTACAAATTACTTCTAATGATTTTTTGATAAATTAACAAGTTTTATTTATATTTTTGTTTATTTAAAAAGTGAAATGAAATTACTGAAATAAAAATGATATGTTTTAAAATCGCGTAAATATTTTTTTTGAAAAGACTGCAAAAAAAAAAATTTTTAAGATCGTAGTCTTTTTAAAGTAATTTTTAATTGTTTAATTGCAATTAAAAAAGAAGTTTCCATCCAGCATCATAATGATATTATTCAAATTTCTAATCAAACTTCCATTACAATAGTTTGTAAAAATCCAAGAACATAGTGAATAAGTGGTATGCAGTCTTTGTTGTTTTATTCTTTTTTTTTTGTTTTTTTTGTTTGTTTGTTTCTCTATTAACAGAATTAGTATAAGTATTTGTTTTATTTTTGATATTGTCTTACCATTGTTAATTGTTTTTAAAAAGTTAATTATTATTTTTAAAAGTATTATTTTAAAAAATTACAAAACTTATGTGCTTATTTACTTGACCTGTATTTGGCTTCCGAACTAAAAATTTTATAAGTTATAAATTGTAATACTAAATAAGTCCGGCATTAAATAAACAACCCTCGGAATTAGGGTCGGCATTCGGCAATGCCGACCTAACTGCCGACCTAAAATTATTTGAGAACGGCAAAAAATTGCCGACCTCGTTTTAATGTTTTATGGTTAGACCTTTGTATCAAATAATTTTTGCCGACCTGATGCCGACCTCAAAAAGATTGAGGTCGACAAATTATTGCCGACCTCATTTTTCCTAATTCCGAGAGTTGAATAAAAGCAAATAAACTGGTTAAAAAATGATGTAATTTTTGTTAGCTGTGCATTACTTGTAGAACTGTAATTATAGCGGTGAACTTTATCAATGTGGTTTACTTAAGTTTATACATAAGCATGAAATTTTATTTACGTGAATTTTAGGAATGGTTTTTTTATCGTTAAAAACTAAATTGTGTCTTTAGCTTATTTTGAAGTTCAATGTTGTAGTTAAATTTAGTTTTAAACTACATTAAAATATTTTAAAAAATAACTGTTACAATAGTTACTGAAAAAATCTAAATTCATTATTTTAAAAAGGTTATTTTTCTTTATTATTTATTTATTAAATTTATTTTATGCATAGCATAATAATCTTTTGTTAGTTTTATCACAATTTAGTTTTTTGCCTTGTTTTTTTAAGCATTTAATGAACTATTTTATTGAAGATTGTAAACAATTTATAGATATATTTTATCAGTTACCAATAAGATAAATGTAAACATAATTTTTGTTTATAATAAAAAAACTTATTTCACACAAACATATCATCATTTTGAAATACAAATCAAAAAGTTTTAATTACATAAGGAGAAAAACTTGTACAAAAACACTTTTTCTTTTTTAAAATAAGAAATGTTTCAAGGTTGCATTTCACATTTAAATCTACGATGGTGATGCAAAATCTTAACATTTTTACATAATGAATTATATTGTAAATAAAAAGAAAGTAATTATATCTTAAAGAAGTAATGCAAAATCTTTTTAAGTTATTTAAATTTTAAATTTTCAAATAATTTAGATTTTTTAATTAAAATAAGAGTTATTTAACACGAAATGTTAATTATATGTAGTTAAACATTACAAAGGATAAAACTTTTTGCTTAACATAAATCGCTGAATGTGCAGGTGATGTTGCCATTTAGTTTGTAAACTTCATACTGTATTTATTATTACCATTGGGTAAAATAAACAAACTGCTTTTAAAAATCCATTCACAGTAGGGGCTTTTTCAATACAAAATTATTAAAAAACTAGAATGGTCTTTTAACAAGTTTATAAACTTCTTTGCATAATAGAGTTTTCAATACTTTACAACCTCAATGGTAGTCAAATAGTGTAGTTGTTATATCATGTTGAAGTCTTAGGCTTAAAAGTTAGGAAACAAAAATATTTTTTTTTATTCATAAAGTTATTATGCTACATATATATATATATATATATATATATATATATATATATATATATATATATATATATATATATATATATATATATATATACACTCTTAAACCATTATCTTGGTTGTATTGCAATAAAAACCAGTAAAATGTGCACCTATATTGTGTTATGCTGTATGGCGGTTAAATATGGAGAACATAGGTTAATGTTGTCCAGTGTCTAGAAAGATCAGAGAAGATGATGATCAGGGAGGACTAAGTTAGTATTGGCATATTGAGTATAAAGTTGCAGATGATTGGATATCAAAATGTAGAGTGATACTAGTTTCAATAGTGGTAGAAGTAGGAAAACTTGTACAGAATGTGTATAATATACAATACAATCTACAGTGTATAATTTACAATACAATCTACAGTATACAATGATATATACAGTATACAATGATATATACAATAATATACAATACAATCTACAATGATATATACAATATACAATGATATGTACAGTATACAATGATATACACAGTATACAATGATAATATGCAGTATACAATGATATATACAATATACAATGATATATACAATAATATACAATATAATCTACAGTATACAATATACAGTACAATCTACAATATACAATGTGTTTAATATATGCTGTATACGATGATATATACAGTATACAATGATATATACAATATACAATTATATATACAATAATATACAATACAATCTACAGTATACAATATACAATACAATCTACAGAATATATCAATTTATTTAATTTTTTTAAGGAGTTTTTATTGATTTTAAATTATTATAATGGTTCATCCTGATTATAAATTTGAATAATTTTGTAGTTTTTTTTTTAATTTAACAATTTTTAAATTAAAAAAAAACTACAAAATTGTTGTAAGATAATATATATATATATATATATATATATATATATATATATATATATATATATATATATATATATATATATATATATATATATATATATATATATATATATATATATATATATATATATATATATAGATAGATAGAGCTAGGGCTCTACAGATTACAGTAAAATAATATTCTATGGGTTGCACTGTCACTTTTTCTCTGGTTTTCCGGTTTTCAGGCATTCCATATGAAAATATCCATGGCATGCAAGTCTCAAATTTGGCTGATTTTTATACCACACAAAGATTTTAATAAATTATAAACATCCCACAAATTTTATTACATAATTCCAACTGGTAATAAAGATATAACTTTTTTAACTTTGCCTTGAATTAACTCAAATGCACTTTTTTATAAAACGGTTTTGGTTCATGTTTCTGTTCTGTGTTTAATGGAAAGTTGAAAATATTTACACTAACATATTTTTGTTGCCAGACGGCCGGCTTTTACAGTGGAGAATATAGCACTAAATCAGTAAAAATAAATTTTTTTCTGTGTTCTCCTTCTTAAAAGCTGGACATCTGGAAACTCTACATATTTTGGGTCTAGGAATCGGATAAAACACTTAAAAACATTTTTAAATGAACAAATCACCTGAAATTTTAACCTTATTAACCAATTTTACTGGGGTGAGTTTAATTACAAAAATGCTATTGTATGATTTTTATTTCTATTCCTCTTGATTAGTTTAGTTAAAGTTTATAAAAAATAATAAGAAAAAAAAAGTGGTGTTAAGTTGACAGTAATTTAACTGAATTAGTTTCAACAATATCAAATTAGTGTTCTTTTAGTTGTTGTTGACTTTGTGTGTCTGTTTCATTAGTAGTATCAAATCTGATCCTAAATTTCAAAATTTTACTATAACTTCACTGGGAACTTAGTAATTTAATTATTAATTTATGAATGTCACTTTTTTCTTGTATTTTTATGTATAACTAATAATAGTATATAAATAATTTGGAATCTTGTGGAAAAACTTTAGATGATGGCTAATATTTATTAAATTTTTATACTTTATTTATATTTTATGTCAAACAACCATATCTCTTGAGTTTGAATCACAAGGCACAAATTAAGTGATCTCAAACTGTAATATCTGGAAATATTTCTGGTCATTAAATTCTCAATATATTAAAAAACGTAAACACTGTTTTAATGAATTGGTCAATTTATTATATTGCAAATTTATCATATTGCAAAAAATAATAAAAAAACAAAACAATAAATTTACAACTGCCAAAATAATAACAAAAAAAACTTATTTTTAATTATTACATATTTTTAATTATTTTTTAAACACCAATTAATTTAGGGATTACAATTAAAAAAATTATATAAAAAAATAATAATTACTAAAGGTCCAAAAAATATGTGCAGTAATATAAAAATCAACCAATAAAAAATTATGCTAAAGCTATATATGTATGTATGAAACATGAAAATCGATTTTAATGGAGATTTAAAAATTTAAATGTTTTAATATTAGTAAATAATTAATTTATAATAAAAATAATAATAAAAAATATATATTTTAAAATAAGTCATTTGAAATTTTTTGTTTTAAGATAAATATAAAAATTTTCAGTTACTTTTTATATATTTTAAATTCCTGTTTTAAATTTTGTATATGTATCTGCAATAGAGTGACAAGCATTCTATTTAGAAAATATTTAATAAAATTTAAATTAGGTATAAAATTATTTTATTTCTTATTTCACAATTTCTTTTGTTTAAAATATTTGATCACCTCTAAATTTCTTTAGACTGTTGTGATTAGCAGGGTTTTTTTAAGAATTATATTGTACTTTAAGTCATTTAAATTTTAGTTTATTTTTCTAGTTTTATCTTATGATTAGTAAAATGAATCAAAATATTAAAGTTTAAATCATAATTTTTAATAATAAAGAAAATAATAGTAATAAAAGGATTTCATAATAAGATTTTATATCATAATTGAAGATCAATAAAATATTTTTTATTAAATAATTGTATTAGCTATTGAGTTTAGCAATCAACTATTGAGTTTAGCGATCAGAGTTTACTTTTTTAAAAAAGCTAAAAAATTAAAACTAGAAGCATTTACAGATACTGCAATTCGCAAACACTTAATTCGAGCCCTGAATTATGTTTAAAAATGTAGACCATAAATCAGGATGGATATTTTGCCCTCATTTATTTAATTATTTTTTTTTAATTGCTATGAAGTTTTTGATAAAGAAATAGAGTTTGAAATTGATATAAGGTTACCCTATTAGAATATATAGAACTTATTAGTCTACCTTATTAGAAAATAAAGAGTGACAGTTACCTTATTAGAATATAAAGAACTAGTTATCTCTCAGATTAATCAACTTACATCGCATTCATTTTTTATTGGCAAATTTTGCAGAGAACTATCAGTTTTTAGTACTATGCCATTTTACTATACAGTATTTTAAATCTATGGCACCCTAAAAAAGATGTCTAGATGGCCTCTGAATGTTTATTTTTTGCAACTAGTCACAAATAAATCCCTTTGTGATTGTATAGGTAGTACTGTTAACTTCAGAAAGACCATTGGAAAAGTAATTATTGATAGCTGGTGATGTGCTTGAAGTTTGTATTGCCAATATAAAATGTTATAAAAAAAATAGATTATTAATATTAAAAGATAAAAAAATATAAACTCGCAATATAAATTTGCATTTATATAATTCTCTCCCTTTGAAACTATAGTTTTTTAGGATCAGATTCTATAAAATTAAAAAGAAAACTGAAACAGCTAGTCAACAACAATTAAAAGAACAGTTTGATATAGCCAAAACTGTGAAATTACAACCTTTTTTTTCTCGTTTAATTTATTAAAATACCTGCTTTTAAGCACTAAATTTAAGTAGATTTAAGATGTTTTTATTACTGTTTTAGAAAAGACCACTCTCCAATTCTTTGTAATAACTATAACTTAACTATTCAGGACAAATTCTTAAAAAATAAAATTGAGCTACATCAGCATTTTTGTGATTGGACTTGCCCCAGTAAAATTGTGGTAAACATTTAAATTTTAGGTGTTATGTTGGTTTTTAAATATTTTAAGTTGTTTCATTAGAGTCTTTGGCCCAAAATATGTAAAGGTACAACTTTTCAGCTTTCCAACACACATTAAACAGGAACTAGAATCAAAACCATTTTTAAAAATGGTGGATTTTTGTTGGCTGGATGCAAACTTAAAATAGTTATATCTTAGGAACCGATTGAAATTAGATGATAAAATTTTCAGGATGTTCATAAATATCGATTTACTAAAATCTTTAAGTGGTTTAAAAATCAGCAAAATCTGAGACTTAAGGTTGCATGTCCTGGATGTTTTGACACAGAATTGCCCTAAAGAAACAGCAACAGCAAGGCAACATCAACTAAAGCAACAATTTGGTATGGGAAAAACTGTTCCAGGGACTAGAAATTATCACTATTTTATACCTATTTCAAACTTTGAAATTAGTTTTAAAAAAACAAGTTAGCATCAATGTGCTGACAGATTTATACTGTCAAAAGCAGTGATGTTGTGGTTGTACCAAATCTAAATGATTTTGTTGCATGTTAGTATGATTCCTTTTGGTGGGTAGGTCACAGGTATGGTTACAGAAATAGATATTCCTACAAATGATATCCAAATTTAGATTATGAACCCTCACAGTCAATCTCAAACTTCATTTGGCCACCGAGAGATGTCTGTTCTTCAGATAATACAGTTCTTCAGATATTTGGGATTCAATTTGCTGGCTTATGAGGGGTCTGGGGATGGTAGAGAAGGAAAGGTGCAATTTATCACATTTTACCACACCCTCTTTCTTTTCTTTTTTTGGTTTCTTTAATGTTCCTTCGTTTTTGTGATTGATACAAGAGTTTCTCCCACTAGTATTTTCTAATTTAACTAAGAATTGACCCAGTATTTCCTTTTTTTCTACCTAAATTTTCTCTCAATTTTTGTTTTAACATAGACTTCAAGATTATTAAATAATTTTGCTATTTTATTATTATCATCTTCAATTTTTTCTGATTGTAAAGATTTGCCTTATTTACCTATTCCATAAACAATTATATTTTTTGCTCTTTTGTTTCATTTTGTTCATTGACAGTTGCATTTACTATGCTGATTTATATTATTTAACGATAGGGTGGCGTGTACATTTTAGTTTATTCCAGTGTAACTTTGCACCTCATCCTGAACAATAAATTAAAAGTTCTCTGCAAAGTCACCCAATGTTAAACATTCATTGTGATTTATTAGTTCACTACCATTTTTAAGGTACTTGGCTTGACTTCTAGCTATATGCAAGCCTTCCCAGGAAACACTTGCGGTTTTTTGTCTTGTATCTCTACAGGTGAGTATTTTTTTTAGACAACTTGGTCACAGCCATTTGCTGTGACCAAGATGTCTAAAAAAAAGTTTTTTTATATCAAGTGTTGCGGAAAAAACTAAGTTTCAAAAACAAAAAAAGCATAACTAACAAAATAGGAACTTAAATTGAATTTAAATAGAAAAAGGTAAAAATATAATAATGATTTAAATAATTGGTGTACTGTTTTCATTTTTGTGTTTTAAGAGTTGTTGTTATTTTCAGCAACAAAATAAGATAAGGCAAAGCAAAAAAAAATACAATTTTAAATTGACTTTGAAAAGAATGATTTTCCTATATTTTAAATGGTTTTTTTAAGAGGAAAGCGAAATTATAACCTTCCATCTGTTTATACAATATATTTGTTTAATTTTAGAATAACAAGTATATATTGTCCCTATATGAAAACGTCTTTGTAATGCATGCATATGCTTTTATATATAACTTTATTTATTATATATTTATATTTATTTGGTTTGTATGTATGTGCATGTTTAGCTTATTTGGATAAGGCATTTACTTCATACATGTCATGTGTATGAAGTAAATTCTCATTTTTTTACACTCTGCTTCCCTTTTGATCTACTATGTTGTTGGTGAAATCTACGTAAACAATAATTAAAAATTATTATTAATAATCGCATAGCAACTACTAAAAATTATTATTAATAATTGTTGACCAAAAGCATCATAGACCAAAAGGGAGGGGTGAGTAAAACTAAATGCACAGAGCCAAATTGTTAAAATGCAACAGGTTTCCACTAAATGATTGGGAATAAAAAATGTACAGGAAAAGAAAGTTAATATGAAGCAATTAAGGCTATATGAAAAATGTGCAGGCGGCATGGCCTAATTAAAGCTTAAAAACTATGTATATATGTGTGTGCGCCTCACTTAGAAAATACACTGAAAGGCTTAAATGGTATAAGAACTCTGAATGTGAAGTGATGTGTATTGTTCAAAAACATAACTAAAAGATTTTTTTATATACAAATAAGAAAAGATAAATGGCAATATATGACCAGCGGTATATAAAGGAAAAACAATTTATAGAAAAAAAGAGTTGTAGGATTTGAACCACGGACATTGCGTGTCTAAATTAATAAAGTTTAAATAAATTATATTTAATTAAACTTTATTACTTCATAAAATAAAAATAAGTTATACATAAATGTTACGCATGCATTCCATAGACGTTTTCATATAGGGGCAATATATACTTGTTTCATTAACATTACACAAATTTATTATACAAACAGATGGGAATTTATATTTTCACCTTCCTTATTTTAAAAAACAAACAAATAAAATTAGGAAATTTATTCTTTTTAATGTCGACTTAAAACTGTCAACTTAAATTTTTTTTTTTTTTTTTTTTTTTTTTCTTGCTTTTCTTATTAAATTTTGTTGCTGAAAACAACAACCACTCAAAAGAAACAATAATAAAAACAGTACACAAATTATTTAAATTATTAATTTTTTTTTTCTTTCAAGTTTATTTTAGTTTCCTTTTTTGTTAGTTTTGTTTTCTTAGTTTTGTTTTCTTTGTTTTGTTTTCTTTGTTTTGTTTTCTTAGTTTTGTTTTCTTAGTTTTGTTTTCTCTGTTTTGTTTTCTTAGTTTTGTTTTCTTTGTTTTAGGAACTCTTTTCCGCAACACTTAATAAAAACTTGCTAATGGCCGTAACTAAATTTTTTGAAATGAAATACTCATGTGTAGACATACAAGGCAAAAAACTGCACGCGTTTCCAGGGAAGCCTTGATAAGTGAATTAGATGTTAATTTATCTTTTTTATTGCATATAAGGTTGATAACGTCTTAAATATTATTTTTTGATTGATCAGTTTAGTTCTATCTTTATGTTGGTTAATTGTTATTTCTTTATCACAGATGTCAAACATTACTGTTAAGAATCCTTTTAAAACAGTAATATAGGACATAATGGACATTGATGTAACAAGCTTTTCTCTATAGTCTTTGTCAATTTTAAGAGTGTCAGTTAACAACTTAACACTCTGATTATAGGCACTGACACAAGCACATTGAGTGCCAGACAATATTGTAGTTGCGCACTATCTTGGGCAAAGGTTGCTAAACTTTAAAAATCCAATGTTGAAATTAAAGTGTTTAGATTTAAATGCTTCATAAAGTTCTTTTGAATTAATTAATAAGTCTTGGTTGTATGTGTTGTCTGTACCCTATACTGACAAAATATTTTTTTTAAGGCATCATTCGTGTTTACTCATCACTTTGAGAAAAGCTATGAACAAGATTAATGGTTTAATGGAAAAGTGACTTCCTATTTTTGAGAATGATTTCTTCAAAATTCTGTGTTTTTTTTTTTAACTTTTCTAGCTTTTCTTATAAGGTAAATAGATACAGAAATTATATCAAGCCTCTCTTTATTTCTCTTTGAGATTATTTGTGTTAGTTTGATAAATATGAAGTTCATATTTTTTATCCTATGTTTTTTATTTTTCTAGAGTTTAATTTGATTGTGATAACTCTACCTAAATTATTGAAGATTCTGAAAAAATAAATTGAACTCCACATAAACATTTTTATAATTTTGCCTCCACCCCTGTCTTTCCAGTGAAATAATAAATTTTTAAAAATTATGATCAAATTTTTAAAAAATAACAAGGAAACAAAAACAGCAAGCCAACAACAACTAAAGTAACAATTTAAAATGGTTGGAACTGTTTCAGTTTCATTACTATCGACTTGAAAATTTTTTTTTCTTTTGATTTTATACAACTCCTGTTTTATAAATGAAAAAAGTTTGACCATGTTTTTATTTTTATTTTAGAAAAGACCAAATCTAAAAAAATCTGAGACTCATGGTTGCTTTTCGATGCATAAAAAACTTGAATGTTTTCACATGGTATTGCCCTACTATTTATCCAAAAAATGTTAAACGACAATGGTATGATGCAAAATAATGATGCAATAGTAAAAACAAAACAAAAGAAAATGGTAAGATTTAAAAATCAGCATGTTTTTAAAGATTTTTTTAGATTAAAATTTGTTAATTTTTATATATTACTTGTAAATTTTTTAAAATGGTTCTATAAACATGGTAAAGATAATAGATGGTTACAGCTGTTTAGAGTTTTAATACTGTATTTCATTTTTGTAATTTTGACCAAAAAAATTCTTTCTGTAGTTTATTTTAGTTAAAATCTTTAGCCGAGAGCTGTGATGAAATATTTTGTCTGAATTTAATTCTGTAGGTAGTCTAGGATATGAAAATATATGTGAAAACAATATTTCATTGAATCCAATTATTTTTATTTCCAACACTGCTTATTAGACAAATGTGGAATTACACTTGAACTGAGCTCTCTTGCAATTAACTTTCAATAATTAATAGTTATTCTACTTATAATTAAATAGCAGCAACCTGTAATACGGGCTACGGTCGGTCTGTTACTTAATTTATAGTGGCTGTTTTCCACAATTTAAAGTTGCAAAACCTTAACTAATACCCTGTAAGAAAAACGCCTTCAAATTAAAAAATTAAACCATCTGTAAAATTAAAATAAATTAATATACCAATTATTTAACGTTATTTGAGTAATTTACAACTGACATAGGTCATATCAGTGTATGGCAAAACCATTTTCCTAGTCATTACTAAGTTCAACACAATACGTTTTTAGTTACTGACACAAAATAATAACACTTCATTATGCCTTAAATTGACGAAAGATTAAAGCTAAATTCTTGTTATATTTTTTATAACATGAACTTTAATTAATATGATGAATATGAAGTAATCGTAAATTATTCATGAGTTATTAATTTTTTGGTATCCCCTTGATACATGTTTCTTTAAAATAGGAAATTGTCTTTAACCTGTCAACACTAACCAAACGACGAGCAAGCTCGTCGTTTGGTTAGTGTTGACAGGTTTAATCTTGATTGTCGCTTAGCGTAGGGTAAGTGCTTCTGGGTAGAGATGTGTTTCGTGGTCTGGTGTTAATTTTGCTCGAGTTTAGCTATATTTTGAGATCGATTGCAGTATTTTTTTTATTGTTGTGATCGGTGTGCTTGACTTTGCCCTAAGATGTCAAACAGAAAACTCTGGCTAATTGTCTTGAATGTTAAATCTAAAACTCCGATCCTATTGAAAACTTGTGAAAAAAACGAAGTTAAAATTGATAAGAATGTTACAAATACATTAATAAATCCTAGTGTGAAGCAAAGTACAGAAAAACTGTTACAAATGCTTAAACCAATTTTTGTTGCATTAGACTTGATGCATTTGGACAATTATACCATAAGTGACAATGTACTTGAACTTTCAAATTTATACTTTAAGTGACAGTGTACTTAGAAATTTCAATACTCATATCATTAAAAAGTTTATTGATACTATTACAGCATAAGAAGAGGTTAGTATCATCAGCAAGCGTGATTGTTGTTAATTTTTGAGGCTTTATTGATATCATTTACATAAAATAGAAATAATAGAGGCCCTAGTATAGATCCTTGTGGAACTCCACAGGTTATATTTAGAAAGTAAGGTAAAGAAGATCCTTCTACGTGCACATACTGTTAGCGATTGTTTAGGTAACTTTTTAGTAACATTAAAGTTTTTCCTGTAATAACGAATCGAGATTTTGTAAAAAGTACTTCATGGTCAAAGTACCATGAACTACTTTTTACAAAACTTGAATTTGTCTAAATTCAAGTTTTGTAAAATTGTGTCAAACGCTTTAGATAAATCTTTAAAAACGCCTTAACTAAATTTTGATTTTTCGAATGATTCAGTTATGCTTCGAGTGAGATGAATTATTGCATGTTCCGCAGAGTTGTTTCTCTTGAAGCCTTATTGGTTCATGTAAAGTATATTATTAACAGTCAGATAATTGAATATTTGGTTAAAAAAAATTTACTCTAGAATTTTTAAGAAAACAGAGAGATCAGATATTGGACGATAATTACTAAAATTTAAGGGTTCACCACCTTTAAGCACTGGTGTAATTTTGCCAACTTTTAATTCGTCTGGAAAAATTCCTTGATTAATTGAACCCCTAAAAACTTTCAAAAAGATATACTTTATATCGTCGTATGAATCTTTAACTATGTTACAATTTATAGCATCACTGCTTCGTTAGTTTTCAGCATCTTAAATGCATTTTCATGTTCTGAAAAAGTTACTTCAATTTTATCTAACTTAGAAATTAATGAAAAAACGTAATCATTTATTGGATTTATCATATTTGGAATACTTATAGCTAAATTTTGTCCAACAGATACAAAAAACTTATTTAGCTCGCTTGCTTATTAGATTTATGCTTCTCTAGTAAATCACAGTAATATGTTTTTGCTGCCTTTTCTTTTTGGCTTTCAAATAGTTTAGTGTAACTAATATAAATTTATTTATTTTCAGATGTTGGTTTTTTTAAGTATTTTATATATAGATTTTGATTTTTTTTGAGGATTTCTTAAGACCTGTATCGACCCAAAATGACTTTAAACTTTTATCGGTTTTTATAAATTGACCTTTGAAAAATTTACATTGTTTATTTCATAAAAGGTTTGAATTAATCTGTCATACATTATATTTACATAGTAAGTTAGTTTTATTTCGTCAATTTGCAAAATTTTGATTCGCCTTCTTCTTATCCTGTTTTTAAAGCTAAACTTAAAAGATTTATTCTTTCCATGGACAAGGTACTTATGTACTATTAATAGTAATATTCTATAATTGTTAACTTTCTATTATTACTAAGCAAATTATTTTGTTTATATTAAGTCATTTTACTTTGTTTACATACTTTTTTGCATTAGTCTATATATTTTATAAAGTTTATTTTCTTTCATCATTGTAAGAAGATTATTCATTTATTTTATCTCGTTGTTGTAATAAGTTTATTGATGCATTAAAAAAAACGGCTTATTTAAGGTTCTGATGACAAAATCTTTGTGATCTTTTTTCAGTTACCTTGCTTATATAGTTTATCATTGTAAATTTGTGAAAGGCAATTGTTATTAGCATATTTTTTTTTATTATCATTATATTTTCTTTTTTTCAAGGTGCCCAAGAAGTCCTAACGGTCTTGTCACAGAGCACCGCGGAAGTGCATTTAACCAGAAAGTTCACGCCTCCTTCCTTACCGTGACGCGAAAATATAATTGTACAAAGACAAACAAATGTAAACAAAAAAAAAGCAAAAAAATCTTTAAAACCTAATAAATATATATAAATACAATCTGTCTGGGGCAAGTAGAGGACAAAATATCTTTTCATCCAAGCCCCTTCGTGAAATAGAGAAAAATATTGTTTTACAAGTTCTAATATTATACAAAAGAGTGAAAAAGTTTAAAAAGTAATAAAAAAATTAAGTTTGAAAAAAAAAGTTTTTTATAAGTTTGCAAAATTTATATGTATTTTTACCTTGCAAACATATTTTACATAAAAAAGAAAAAGTCTTTTAAACAAATAAAAAAAAAAAAAACTTATACATACCGTAATGTAACTTAAATATAAAAATAACGTATTGTATAACGAAAATATATAAATTTCCAAATCGGTGTGTATACGTATACAAAATAATACGTAATATATATTTAAATATTTAAAAGAGATATAAAATTTAAAAAGATTAAAAACATTTTCAAAATTTGAATTTTTCTATTTATATTTTTTATACTAAACTAAAACAGACAGACAAAAACAAGAAGAAACATAAATCATAAAAAAAAATTCTTTTTTTTCTGAAAAAATGAAAGAGTGTATGTTTTATTTAAGTTTAGTTTAAGTGTTTTTTTATAGATCTTTTATATATATCACTAAAATTTGTTTTTTTTTTTTTTTCATATCTTCGTCTAGAACAGAGTTCCACAATCGTGGTCACTGACGTGTAATTGAGAAGTCAGATTTTTTTAGTGATTTTAGTGGAATGTAATAATTACTTAGTGAATGTCTTGTATAATATTTATGATTAGTTAGAGAAAAAATTTTATAAAAATATTTTGGAATTATTTCATTTTGAAGTTAAATAACAAGTTATGGTATGTACTACTACTACTACCACCACTATGTGTCATTGAAAGAAAGAATTAAAAAATGGGCATTTATATAAAAATTTCCTTTAAAAAAGCTAATTTTATCTCCTTGATTTGGTTCCATTTAAATTTGTACAGTCGTTATTCTAAAAGGTTATAATAAAGTACTAATAAGTATTTTTAGATAATATATAAAAAAAAACTTATAAATAATTAAAATTGTATATATATATATCGAATCTGAATATTACATAGTATTAAACAAAATAAAAGATCCTCCGTTTTTAATCTTCACAAACAATGAGTGAAAAAAAAATTTATATCTTTATTTATGAACATAAAATTTCTATATATATATATATATATACATATATATATACATATATATATATATATATATATATAATTTATGTATAATTTATATATATATATAATTTATATTTATATATACATATATACATTTATGTATATATATATATGTACACAAAATTTTCAACATTTGAAATTATTTGAAATAAACGTTTTCAACTTTGAAAAATGAAACTATATGAAGTATTTAATACCTGAAAACAAACCT
This sequence comes from Hydra vulgaris, assembly GCF_038396675.1. Taxonomy (NCBI): domain Eukaryota; kingdom Metazoa; phylum Cnidaria; class Hydrozoa; order Anthoathecata; family Hydridae; genus Hydra; species Hydra vulgaris. Next base: position 928,014 of record NC_088927.1, read on the forward strand.
TTGTTTATTTAGACGTTTTTATTTGTCGAAAATACAAAGAATGTTTGATTTTTCATCAAATAATAATGAACATTTTTACTATTAAAGGTAAAAAACTCATATGAAATATGACACTCCAATTAAAAGTTATGTAAGTCATTTCACATACTCACGTGAAAATGGTTTATTAAATTGGGGCTTTGAGTTTCTTATTGACTTAATCTAAAAGAATATAATACAAATTGTTTATACATATTGTTTTTTTTTAATTACCCAACTAGTGATTACAATATATGCTTTCAGTTAGGGTCAGGGTTAGAATACAGGTTAGACTACAATATATGCTTTCAGTCAGTTTAGGGTTACAATACAGGTTAGACTACAATAGATGCTTTGAATCACGTGAAGTCAAAAATAGAATAAAAGAGAGCGAGAAAAAACTTCTGCAAAAGCCTTTGATGTTTAAATGCACTAAGTAAGAGTCTTGAACAAAAAGCCAAACTGGCTTCTGCGTTTGTGTTTTTATTAGTTAGTACGCTTTCCATTTTAAATAACTTTACTTTAAGGTGGCACACAACTGAAAACAAGTTTTTTTGTAAATAATCAAAATTTTGATTTTTTTTTTTTTAATGACAATTATTTTATATTAAAATAAAATAAAAAACAGATAATTTTTTTTTTTAATTAATTTTATTATCCATAATGGCCAAAAATGGGTTGTAAAACATGTGTTTTTAGTAAATCTTCAAAACCTAATAACTTAATTTTGCCTCAACTACTGAAACTAAAATTTTGAACATAGCTTCCTAATCATATTTCACCCTGTTTGACCGTGGGAATTTTTATAATTTAAATTATTTCATGAAATATTGCATTTCTAACAAAATCACCTAATATATATATGAAATATCAATAAATTCAGCACTATAAACATCAATATTTCACTTTCTATAACTTTTTATGAAAATTCTGAGGGTTAAATGAAGTATTATATTATGATAAACAAATCCTGAAAATTGTATTATGTAATTCTGTTTTGTTAATGAGAAAATGTGTTTCAAAGTTTAAAAAAATACATATTGAGAAAAAAGCAAAAATAAGAAAAAAATATATAACAACATAAAAATTATCAAAATCCACCAGAGATGTAACTATCAGTTGTTTCTTTTATTTGCTGATCGTCTATGAAACCTTTTTTAACTGCTCTTATTTTTTTTCTCTGCATTTTATTTTTATCCGTTGACTTTGACTTCATATGTCGAATTCTGGTTTTGTCAACTTTACTTGACGAAGCTAATGTAACAATTCCACTCAAGCCAAAGTATTTTAAAACTTCTAATACACCATTAGCACCATCATTATAATGCAGCACTGCTGAGTATGTTCCCATTTCAATTGTAGACTTACTAACAAATGTGTGCTTTGGTACGCGAGACCATATAATAGAATTTAATGCTTCATTGGCATTTTGCGTCGTTCCATGCAAACATTTAATTAGAAGATCATCAGCCTGAAGATCCTTGATGATTGGTAAAATAAGATTCTTAATCCAGATAGGTATACATGATTTTGATTTGTAATTTGTATTATTTAGAGCCCAATATTTGCACCAACTTGCCAATCCTCTTGGGCAAAACTGATGTTGCATTTGCTGGTTTTCAAAGTTGGTAAAATGAAATAAAATAGCATAAACTGCCTTTTTCATAGCATACAAGTTGTTGACATTTTGACGAATGGCCATGCCATAATAGTTTTGCATAGAATTTATACATTTTTCTGTTAGGTTACCTCTACCTGATAAAGGTGTTTTAGTGCCTTTGTGTGCTTTGACTAAATTTCTAAGTCGTGTACCCAATCTTTTTTGCACATGACCTACACATTCAAGTTTTATTGGAGTGATGTCAAAATCCTGGTAAGGGTTTGAGTTTTTGACATCTTTGAATGAAGAAGTGTCTCCATCACCTAGAAACTCTTTATAAATTAGATTATTTTTTTTAACCGAGCGATTAAAAATTGTTACTGCTCCTGCAGACTCCATACTTCCAGACGAAGATTTGTGATTTATTTCACATTGATGATCAATTATCCAACACTGATATTCTGGAGTTCCTTTTTTACTGTTCCACATTTTACAGCCCATGCAGTACTTAGACAAAACTTCAATATCAATGCATTTATCCCCAGAAATCGCAGTAACTACACCGTGCAATGAATTGTGACCGCGTTTCTGCCATGTACCATCAATTGAAACTCTTACACATGGTATATCCTGAGCAATGTCAACTTTTTTAGAGTCCTTAGTCGCTAATAACATACTTTTCTCTGAAGCACTTTTATAAGCTACCATAATAGTTTTGTTTAATTTTTGAAATCCATTTTCAGATATACATTTTAAGTTCATGCAAGATGAAAATGTTTTTATAGCTCCATAACCACAGCCTACTTCTCGAAAAGCTATTATTGCACGAATATTAACATCATATGGTGAGTTAGCTGTTACTGCATCAAATTTAGCATTTATTGATTTGTTTGATGAATTAAATCTTTTAAAATAATCACAGTGTTCACATTTTAATTGAAACAAATGTGCAAATCCTTTTCTACTGGAATCAACATCTGTTAAAAGTAATGGCTGAAAGCAGTTGTTGCATGCAGTTTTAGCTATAAGTTCTTTAAGAATTGAAAAATTAATAAAAACAAAATAGTTATCTTTTCCAGAATCAAATGTATTCGAGTAGTTGGGTTTGATTTTCCTTTCACTAGAACAGCTACTTGCTGCTTGAGTTGTGGACGATGTCATCGTCGATGATAAGATGTAAGAAGAAGATGATTTTTTATTTCCAACAACACCATTCCATTTTCGTTTTATCCTTCTTGATAAATTTTGTTTAGTTTTATTTCCTTGTTTATTCATTTAAAAACAACTTTATTCCAACTAAATTGAAATCAATTTTTAAATTATTTGGTATAAAATGAGAGAAAAGTTACAGTATAAAAGACTAACATTAACAGATTAAAAACACTCTTGTTCGTAAATAAAATTTTGAATTATGACTTTTAAAACTGAAAACTAACAAGAGTCTGCGTATAACAAATTAAAACCAAGTTTGTGATGGTGTTTTACTGTTTTGAATTCAGAAAAACTCCTATGACTGATGGTTGCTAAGGCGTTGTTAGGGAATTTATTTTCAAGTGTCATCTACTAAAATGATATTAAATCAACTTTTATATCATTTTTGAGACTAATTTTTTTTTTATATGTTCAAGGAATGGTTATAGAATCAAAATACCCAAAAATCTAAAAATTGATTTTTTTCAAAAAACTTGCTTTTTTTCAGTTGTGTGCCACCTTAATTCTTTAATAAAATTTTAAACGTTTTTAGTAAGTTAAATACTTGTTAATTTTATGATGTTTTTATTCTTTTTTTGTTGATAAAAAACATTTTTATTCATTAAGTAAGTATTTAAAGAAAATATTTATAGTTATAAAACATATGTTTAGAGTATACATATTTTATTTACATATAAAAAAATCAATCGTTAGAGCAAGAAAAGTGCAAATTTAGTTTTATTATCGTTCACTACTTAAAACATCTTTTACAAAAACGAAACCTATAAGTTTATATATCATGACAACATTTGTGAAAACTTAGGTAAAAAAAAACTTAAATTAAAAAAGGTCTAATACCGCCAAACTGTTTATGAAATAAATAGTATTTAACATCATGCAAATTGACATTAAAACTGCTGTTGAAATGCCATAGAAAGGTGATGAGATGGCATTTAAAAGGCATGCAAAGTTAAAACAGCGTGAGTTGTTTGCTTGATTACGAAATCTTAAGTTATGGCAGATGACGGTGACTATATGGTAAATATTTTATCGTTTTGCGTCAAAGTGATCATAGAAATTGCTAGAAGCTTTAAGTTACTTTATTTATGATATAATGACATTTTAATAGTTGTAAATTTATTAAACTATCAAACTAAAAACTTTATAAAATTTTTATTTATAATTTTTTTTAACAGTAGTAGTAGTTAGTTTTATTTCGTCAATTAGCACGCATTTTACAATGTTATCCTTTAGATCTAATAAATATATATAAATACAATCTGACTTGGGCAAGTATAAGACAAAATGTCTTATCATTAAGCCCCTTCGTGAAATAGAGAAATATATAATTTGACAAGTTCTAATATTATACAAAAGAGTGAATCTAAAAAGTTTAAATAGAAATATTTTAAAATTTTCTAACTATTTGAATCAAATTTTTATTAAAACCAACAGTGAAAAAAAATTTATTTTGTATAAGAGACTTGAACATTGACTGTTTAAAATACAATGAACACGCCAATACTAAAACCTTCTTTGATAATTTATTTCAGCACTTCCATTATTAAACAAACCCACACGAGTCACTTCAACTTCAATTACTGCTATAGATAATATACTAACAAACTCATTTCTAGATGCATCTCATGAAACTGTAATTTTTTCAATAGACATATCAGATCACTTCCCGATATTTTTTCACTTCCACAATACTCAACCTCATTAAACAACGCAAAAATTAAAACATATAAACGAGAAATTAACGAGTTTTCTTTTCGCAAATTTAAAGAATCTCTATCAAAAGCAAATTGGTTTACTGTTTATGTTCAATGCAACACATTTATAAACATTTTCCTTAAACAATACAATAAGCTCTTTCCACTTACAGAAAAAGAAATAAAAGTTAAATATATGAAATGTCCATAGATCACGAAAAGAATAAAAAAATCCTCTAAGAAAAAACAAAAGTTATACAACAAGTATTTAAAAAATAGGAATCAAAAAAATCTCGTGATCTATAAACAATACAAAAATCTTTTTGAAAAAATTAATAAAAAATCAAAAAAGTTGTATTTCTTCAATCAATTACAAAAACATAGTCATAGTATTAAAAAAACATGGGATATTATGAACGAAATTATTGGTAAAACTAAATTAAAACCAGAAACTTTACCCTCCAGAATCGAAGTAAATGGATTTGAGTATACAGATAAAGGAACTCCGAAAAGTTTAAAAATTGTTTTGTAAATATTAGCCCAAACCTAGCATCACAAATAAATAACATACTAGCTTATGTAATAAATGATCATACTAGCTTACATTCTGAAAATGATCTAAAGTTAGAAGAGTTCGAAGAAACAATAGAATCACTAAAAACAAACAAAGCTTCAGAAATTGATGATATTTCCAGCAATCTAGTAATAGATATTTTACCCTTTATAAAAAAATCCTCTTTTTAATATTTTCAACTCATCAATTCGAGCAGGAGTTGTTCCAGAAAAATTAAAGATAGCGAAAATTTTACCAATATTTAAAACTGGAGACATGGCATCACTAACCAATTACAGACCTATCTCAATTCTTCCAGTATTCTCCAAGCTTCTTGAACGAATAATCTACAATAGACTGTATAAATATCTGACAGAAAACAAAATTTTAAGTGAATATCAGTACGGTTTTCTTACAAATCATTCAACGGAACATGCAATCATAGGCCTCATGAACAACATCAGCTCCTCTTTGATAAAGGACAGTTTGTATTGAGAGTTATTAACCTTACAAAAGCTTTCGATACGGTCAACCATAAAATTCTGATTGAAAAAATGAAAAAATATGGTATAAAAAACAAAACTATTAAATGGCTCACCAGTTATTTAAATAATAGACAACAATGTGTCGTAATTGACCATATTTCTAATTCAAAGCTATTAAAAATAAAATGTGGTGTTCCACAGGGATCAATTCTTGCCCCCTTGTTGTTCCTTATATACATTAACGACCTTCCAATAGCTACAAATCTTGATTACATTATGTTCGCAGATGATACAAATCTGTTTTATTCATCTTCTATCGATGACCTTTTTGACAAAGTCAACCTTGAGCTTCAACAACTTAAAACATGGTTTAGTGCTAATAAGTTATCAAACGTAAATATATTATCAATAAACTAAATATATTTTATTTAATTCAAAGCAACTCAAAAAGACACTTCCATCAATTCTTCAATATAAAATGGGATAAGTACCTTTACGTTTCACAAAAAACTTTTTTTATTCAATTACCAATAAGTTTAACACTAGAGCAACTGGTATCTTTTTCGTACCCCGGAAAAAAACAAAAAACTCTCAATTCTCTATCTCTAATCGCAGCCCCTATTTATACAACAAATTAATTCCGAATTACACCTTAATTACTCTTCCTGACAATATATTTTCTTTAAAGTCAAAACTTAAAAATATTGCTCTTAATATAGATAATTACATAGAATTGCTCTAGTTCACATGATAAATAAAAATTTGAACAAAATTTGAATTAAAACAATCTACAATGTTAGAAAAGTCTGATTTATATATATCTATCTAAAAAACATTAAAAAAACAAATAAAACAAAAAAAATTAAATAAAGTACACACACACAAATCATAATTCAACTAGATAAAAAACAAAATTTTATCACAATATTTAAAATATTTGTGCATAAGAATAACAATGTTTATGTCTATCTTGTGTAATACCAAAGGTTCTCGATGATAAGACTTATTCAGCCTTCTACGAGTTCACTTTAACAATATAATTTATCTTAACAAGTCCTTCATAATATTTTCAACTAATGCTTCCTTAATTTATTTATTTTTTCAATTGTTTCTTCTTTTTTAACTGAGTATTATTTTTTATGTTAAATGTATTTTATCAGTATTTGGTTAAATATAATCTTTTGTAACGGAAATATATTTTAACTAATAATATATGAAATATATGAAATATATTTTAACCGTTGTGAAAATGTAAATGAAAAAACAAAAATAAAAAAATAATAATAAAAAAACTAAAAAAACTTAAAAGTTAAAAAGTTTGAAAAAAAAGTTGCAAAGTTAATAAATTATAATAATATATATAAAATTATAATTATAACATAAATTTAGTAAGCAAAATTTAGTAAATTTTTTTCATAAATTATTAATCTGTTAGTCCTAACCATAGAAAGTTGAGCTTTACGATGCTTTACGATGCTTTACGATGCTTTAAGAATAAATGAGTGTTATTTTTATTATTTTTTAGCTTGTTTACATTTGTCATCATTTACGAAAACAAATAAACAAGGCTTCTGAAATAAGATCATAATGGTCTTATCATCAGAATCTTTTACCAGTTTAAAACCTTTTTTTACATGAGAACATAAACAAGAATAAAAATTGCAATAAATCATTTTTCGAATTAAAAGTATAAATCTTAAGAAGATACCAAATGTTATATGTAATTAAAAAATACATCAACCCAGGAAAAACGTCATTGGCAGGGGCGTATATATTTTTATTCTTAATTCTTTTACTTTTAGAAAATTACAAACCCTCAGTGTCAATGACGCTGATTGTGAGTCGTTAACAATTGAAATTCTTAATCAAAAAAACAAAAATATTTTTATAACTTTTCTTTACAGACCACCTAATGGTAATTTTGAAGACCAGACCACCTAATGGTAATTTTGAAGCGTTTGAAAGACACTTAAAAAATATATTGCCAAAAGTCATTAAAAAACATATTTACTTAATTGGTGATATAACATAGATATTCAAAAAATAAATAATGATTCCTACGCTAAACGGTTTGTAAGTACTCTACTTCAGAACAGTTTAATACCTGTAATTAACAAACAAACGCGCGTAACATGAAATACTTCTTCAATTATTGATAACATCATCACTAATATTGACATGACTTGCCAAATCAAAAGTGGAATATTAAAAACTGGTATCAGCGATCATTTGCCAAATTTTCTTATCAATTACTCTTTAATTCCTGAGTCTAAAAATTTATTCGCAACATATCTAAGACAAATAAACAACCAATCTATTATAAAACTTCGAGAATTGTTAACAGAAATTGATTGGAATCTTTTAACTGAGTGCAATGATGCTAATGATGCATACAACTTATACATTTGCATACAACATATTTTGTTTACGGTTGTTTTCCAAACAATACAAAAGATCCTTCCCAAAAATTAAAAAAAACAACTAATTGCAAAAACTTTAATAATCCGTGGAAGACAAATAATCCTAGAAAGTCATCTAAAAAAAAACAAAGGTTGTATGAAAACTTTTTAAAAATAAAACTTATAACAATGAAATTAAATACAAAAAGTATAAAAATTGTTTTGAAAGAATAAAAAAGCAAATTAAAAAAAATTATTATTCTAACCTCTTAGAACATTCAATTGGAAATAGTAAAAAGACATGGGAAGTAATTAAAGAAGTTACAGGGAAAAAACAATTACAAAAAAACACCACTTTTCCAAATAGATTAAAGCTAACCTTGAACAAACAAATATTTGATAAGAAAGAAATAGCTGAAAACTTCAACAAATTTTTTATAAATATATGAAAAAAATTAGCAGCAGATATAACTCTTGGAAATAAAACTTTCCAATTCTATTTAAAAAAAACACACTATGTAATGGATAAGTCGGAACTGTCTCCAAATGAACTTCAGACATCCTTTAATGCGCTTAAAATAAATAAAAGTGCCGGTTTTGATGATTTTAATGTTAATGTTCTAAAAGCTGTTTTTGATGTTATTGAATTACCTCTTTTGTTTATTTTCAATCTTTCAATAACAACTGGTATTTTTCCTTGTCAATTAAAAATAGCAAGAGTAGTCCTTGTATACAAAAATGGTGACGATTCTATACCATCTAACTACAGACCTATATCTATCCTTTCTAGTTTTTCTAAGTTGCTTGAGCGTATTATGCATAACAGACTGTATAGTTATCTTGAAAAACATATTATCTTATACAGAAAACAGTTTGGTTTTCGAAAAGGGTATTCAACACATCATGCAGTAACTGATTTAGCCAGTCAAATTTTGAATTGGTTTGTTAAAAAAATTATACTCTCGGGTTGTTCATTGACTTTTCAAAAGCCTTTGACACTGTTGATCATAAAATTGTACAAACTAGAAACATATGGAATAATAAATAGCAACTTAAAATGGCTGCAAAGTTACCTTAAAAATAGAAAACAAGGAATATCTTATGATTTAACGTGTTCAAAGTTAGAAACAATAAGCTGCAGGGTTCGTCAAGGCTCTATTCTTGGACCCTTACTATTTCTGGTTTACGTAAATGATATTTGCCTATCTTCAAACATGCCTTATTTTGTTCTTTTCGCTGATGACACTAATATTTTTTATACCCATTCCAATATAAAAACAATTTTCTTTACAGTAAATCGTGAGCTGGAAAACCTAAATGACTGGTTTAAATCAAACAAACTCTCTTTGAATATCAGTAAAACTAAGTACATTTTATTTCATCATCAAACTAAATCCGACGACTTGCCTCTGCAACTTTCTCAGCCAATAATAAATAACAATGTAGTAAACAGAGTTTCATCACTTAAAATTTTTGGAATAATATTTGATGAACATCTCAATTGGAAAAATCATATTACGCTAGTTGAAAACAAAATATTTAAAACTATAGGCATTATGCATAAAACAAAACACCTACTAAGTAAAAAATGTTTAATAGATTTATATTACTCTTTTATCCATAGCTACATAAGCCATTGTAATATTACTTGGTCAAGTACTTGCCGTTCAGCATTAAAAAATATATATATTAGGCAAAAACAAGCCAGTAGAATTATATGCAATGTGCATAAATACGCCCACTCCAAGCCGTTACTCCGGGAAATAAAAGCTCATAATGTTTAAATATCAAAATTACATGTTTCCAAAATTCTTTGATAACCGATTTCTAAAAATAAATCATAAATACTTAACGAGGTGCTCTACCCATAATTTTAATTTACCAATTTTAATGTAATTAAAAGTCAACTCTTAAAACATCTGATTACTCAATTTCATATAAAGGGCCTCGTCAGTGGAACATAGTTCTTAATGAAAATATGAAAAGTATTACTTCATTAAATTGTTTAAAAAATATAGTTAAACAGTATATACTTGTTTTAACAGACACAAACATACTTTTGTATTTTTAAATTAAAAAAAAAAAATCTTGTAATATTTCTTACTGTATTTATTTAATTTTTGCAATTTGTCGTATTCCTGTTGTAATTATGTTTTAACTTGTTTTATATAACGAGTATTTGTAAATTTATATAATGAGAACTTTGTAAAAAATACTTTACGCTTACTATAGGGGCTTGATGACAAGACTTCTGTCTTCTACTTGCTCCTGTCGTTATTTTATTTTTTTTTTTTATTAAAATTTTATTGATATTGATATTAATAAATATTAATAAAAATTGTAATATAATTGTAATAATTGTAAATTGTAATAAATATTAATAAAAATAATAATAAAAATTGTTCAAAAAGATTGTTGTAAAATGTTTATAAATGACAAAATAAATGTTTAAATGTTAAAATATTCGTTTAGTAACCAAAATAACGTTCGGTCATTAACCAAACTAACCCAGTGGACACATGTACGTTTTGAAAATGTTTAGTAAATGTTAAATGGTCGCTTGAACGACAATTGTTTAAATATGGAGTATTTATTAGTCATAATAACAGATTGTATTTTATGACTATGGTACAGATTGTGTATTTTCAAGTTTTTCTTATACGAACTTATACGACTGTAAAGAATCTTTTTCAAAGTAAAATGTAAATTTATAAATTCTATTACAGCTCTTACTAAGATCATACATAAATACAATATATATATATATATATATATATATATATATATATATATATATATATATATATATATATATATATATATATATATATATATATATATATATATATATATATATATATATATATATATATATATATATATGTATATATATATATATATATGTATATATATATATATATATATATATATATATATATATATATGTATATATATATATATATATATATATATATATATATATATATATGTATATATATATATATATATATATATATATTTATTCAAAACTTGAGAGGCTTCGAGCGCTAAAATTCAAGAAGCAGTTTTTGTTTTAAACATTTAGTTCACATATATGCAAACTTTTTAAAAAATTATATAAACGTTTGCGTATATATATATATATATATATATATATATATATATATATATATATATATATATATATATATATATATATATATATATATATATATATATATATATATATATGTATGTATGTATTTTGCTATATTTTTTTTTTTTGTTTATGTATGTAAAATAACGTTTTATATATAGGAGAACACAGGGTATGATGGCGAATTGGGCATATATATAATTTAGCATAAATTATATATATGCCCAGCATATAAGCATATAAGCATATAATAATAAAGCATAAGTTTACTTTTTGCGCTAAATAAAAATACCTTGCTTCCGGTTATTCAAAATAAATAGTGGCCTTCAGGTGAAAAAAATTCAGGTTGTTTTTTAGAAATATATTTTTGTGAAGCGTGTTTTTTTTGTGTTACTTCAATTAGAGTAGTAAGTATTTTTCAAATTTTTTTAAAATTGGAGGCAGAATTTGCAAAATAAGTCATCTTGCCCCGGTCACGTGACCAGATAACAAATTTATGAACATATTATTTTAAATTTTATTTCAAATTTTCAACTTGCTAATTAAAAATCAATGCAGGCAAAAAAGTTTTATGGTATATTGAACACACTGACAAAGTATTACTGTTTCATGACTGATAGTTTTACAATAACTTACAAAAGTTTTACAATAACTTTTCAAAACGTTTGCCATCTTGCTCCTGTTTTCCCCTACCAAAAAAAGTTAAACTACCATTCTCAATTATGAGAAACAAAGATGCTAGTTACAATGAAATGATCATAATCTAAAAACAAGTAAGTTTAGGTTAGAATCATTTCATAAATAAATCTTTTTATAAATGTATAATGCTATTTCTATCTTATTTATTTTTACTCCAGCTAGCAATTACTCTACATTATTTATACAAGTAGAAATTCTAGTAGAATTAACTTTGTATACATAATATTGAGCAATGATTTTTTTTTAGCTTAACTGGAAGACTTTATTCAGTAGTAACAATCAACGATTGTAATAAAAATTAAGAAAGCGACTGTACTTTAAGTAAAAAAATACAAAAACAATAATTTCGCCTTTTAAAGAGTGGAAATCATAAATATTGACAAACCTAAATTTTGATTAAAGAACTAAAGAGATAAAGTGATTCAGAGTTTTCAAATTCTAAACTTCAAGAATGAGGTTGTTTTTTAAATTTAGCACATATATGCAAGTTTTTTAATTTTTTTTTAAAGTTGGTGTTATATTTAATATTCTTAACTAAATACTTCTATGTAAATTCAATGTAAGTTAAAATTCAATTTGCTAAGATTCGCAATCATTAATCGATGACTTAATGATAGAGAATCAGCGTTAGGTGATAAAATACAAACAAATTTTCAAGAACAAGGAGTGACAGTAGCAGTTATTCTTACAGCTATAAAACCGATTATTGCAGCTAAAGTGGAAAGTTTTTTCAAAGCTAGGCGGTGCCCCATATTCATCAACCCTAAGTCTGAACCAAAAAAATATTTTAAATCATTCAGCTAACGGTTTAAGGTGGGTTGCTGGAAAGATTGCACTTCTGGTATCATATGAGGAACTCTGTCATTGATATTCCGCGTTTCAGCTAACGTTGTCGGATGTTTAGCGAAAAATTTATGGCTTCTTCTTATAGCTATCGGCGTTTTAACTTTTAGAGTTGCTAGTAGATATCTAGAAATAAAAAGAGCTAGAAATAAAAAACATTAATAAAAATATGAAAAATGAGTTACTATAGACCAGGAACAAGGTTATACTTAATACCAGATGACGATATTTGGTTTTTTTGATTTAATGTCTTAGTTAATAATACACAATAAATATTGGAAAATCAAGAAAAGCTGCAAAATATTATGCTATTGAAGCTGATCAAGAAGTTCTACTAGAATGGCCACAAAAGTATTGCATTCCAGATAGTAATCAAAATAAACTCCCAAGATTAGTTTACAAACTACCAGCTGGAAGTGATGGTAATTACATAGGAGATGGTCAACATTATTATCCTTATAATGAGTATAAAGAAGGGTCATGAGTATAAAGAAGGATTTATTAATAAACCTCTTGAAGATCTACTAAATAATATTCTTCAAGCTGCAGATGTAAAATTGAGTGATGTAGTTTATTACACGACGCACAGTATTTCAAAGTAATAGTCGATCAAAAGTCGATTACAAAAATTTTGTAAAAGTATACTAGTAACTATATATCATGAAAAATTTATAAAGGCTACATCACTAAACAACAATTTTAGTGTTGCCCACTCCCCCTTCCAGATATAAAAAGAGTTTAAACTCGGACTTCGCGTGAGCTCATTGTATTTGTTTTTTACGCTTCCTGTCAAACACAACTTTTAAAAGTATTATTTAAGCTTGTATGCTGTAAAACCTTTAATAAATCACGATGAACGTTGAAGAAGAAGGTATGTACATACAAAATAAATGTATAGTTTCTTCATTTTACTTAACAAAGTGAAATTTTTTAAAATATATATTCGAGACTAAAATTGTTAGATTTTTTTTTGTAAATACTATATTCAAAATTGTTTTCGCATATGAATTAAGCCGAATTTAGCAAAGATTTTTTATGTAACTTAAACATTAGTTATTCTAGTTAGCATTTTTAAAATAAAATGTTCAACATAAATCTTCCATTTTTTAAAATTTAATTTTGATTAAATAATATGACAAAAACGTTGTTTTTTGAATAAAAACTTATTTCATTTTTTTTTTCAGAATCCCAACCAATGGTGAAAGAGATGACTAGAAAAGAACTCTACGATGTTATGAAACAATGCCCAAAGAAAAAAATTGATGACAAACTTGTGTTTTTAGAAGATCATCTCAAAATTATAACAAAATGTACTGAAAATGAACAAAGTTCAATAAAAAACGCCTTAAATACTTTCAAGTTTCATTTTAAACAAAAATGGATAGCTGCTAACTACATAGAAGAACGTTTTTTGAAGCACAATGAACTATGGCTCAATGCTATCATAAGTTTACCCACCTGTATAATAAAAAGGCCTGGTCGACCATCAAAAGATTTCGAGTTGTTAAGTTCGCCAAGCGAGAGACGTAGAACAAAAGTTTTGAGTGACCAAATATCTTATGCACAACTAACCTATGCTGCCCAAATGAGTCAGCGTGATGCAGGACATTTTGATGCGTCTAGAATAATGAAAGGTATTAGCTGCTCGCCGGAAAAGGCAAACAAATATAGAGAAAACTTCAATTCCATTCTAACGAATGTTATAAAAAACACACACCATCAGAAGCATTATCAATTTTTGTGGAAGCCATATGACAAGGAGACAATATGAAATAATTCATGCAGCTAATAAAAATATTTATCCATGTTATTCGCTTTCGAAAGAATCAAAAAAACAATGTTATCCTCCACAAGAATCAATGACAGTTTCAGAAACATGTTGTGAAATTAAACTACAAGATATTCTAGACCACACAACTAGACGCTTGTGTGAATATTTAGATGAAGTTTTGGAAACCTTAAACGAAGAGGAACGGAGCAATTTAGAAATGTTATCAAAATAGGGTTGTGATGGCTCACAGCAGCAAACATTTAAACAAAAATTCCAAAATAGTACAGATAGTGACTCTAACATTTTTCAAAGTTCATTTGTGCCTCTACGGCTTATATGTCATATTGGTAGCCAGAAGATTATTTGGCAAAATCCTGTGCCCTCTTCTACAAGATATTGTCGCCCATTTCGAATTCGTTTTATTCATGAAACTAAAGACATAACAAATGAAGAAATCTGCTATGTAGAAGATCAAATAAAAAACTTAAAAAAACTGAAATTTTGAAGTTTTTAGGTGGTATTATACATTATACATAAAGCATACCTTGGCATTTACAATGGTTGATGCAAAAGTATGCAATGTTGCAACCAACACGACATCTACTATGAGGTGCTATATATGTGGACTAACATCAAAAGACTTTAATAATTTAGCCATAAAAAAAAAGATAATCCAGATGCCCTTAAATTTGGTTTATCGATATTGCATACAAGGATTAGGTTTTCCGAATCTTTACTACATTTATCATACCACATTCCCATAAAAAAATGGCAAGCGAGAACACAAGATGACGAAATAATTGTAGCTGAAACAAAAAAAAACATTCAAAACAAATTCAAAGAGAAAATGGGGCTGCTGGTGGATATTCCAACTGCAGATTTTGGGAATACTAATGATGGCAATACATCAAGAAGATTTTTCTCAGATCCTTAAACCTCATCCTGCATTACAGGAATTAACATTGGACTAAAAATTGTAGTATCATTTTGGAAACCTTGTCAAGTGGATATAAAATAGATATCAAAAAATTTGAAAAGTTTGCAGAACTGACACCAGAACTTTATGTTGAAATTTATGGATGGTATCCAATGACTCCTACAATGCACAAGGTATTGAGACATGGTGCCACAATAATTGATCAAGCTATATTGCCTATTGGTCAATTATCGAAGAGGCGGCTGAGGCTCAAAACAAGCACTTCCATGATTATAGACAGAATTTCTTGAGGAAATTTTCAAGAGAAATTTGTAATAGGGATATCATAAACAGACTTCTGTTAAGTTTCGATCCATTGTTGAGCAGTGTCAGAAAGAGGCTCAAGAATAAAAGAAATGCTATTTCCAGTGAGGCATTAGAGTTCTTGCAACCAGAAACATTGAACGAACTACAACAATATGGAGAGGAGGCATCTAGCGAAAATGAATCAGACTAATGTTTATTTTTTATCGTTTTTTAAGTATATTTTTTTATTTTATATTGTTTTTACCTTTATAGTAGGGTTTATTTCACCTTTATAGTATGTGTATTTGTATATTTCCTTTTGTTTAAATTGTTTGTATTTGCATCACTTTATAGTAGGGTTTATTTCACCTTTATATGTGTATTTGTATATTTCCTTTTGTTTCAATTGTTTGTATTTGCATCACTTTTTTTAAACATTTTTACTCTGAAGGCATTTAATGTTTTAATTGAAGTTTAACAGTTTATATTGTTTTTTAGTTTTTTTTTAAGTTTTTTTTTTAACTTCTTTTTGTATGGTTTGTATGGTTTATATGCAAAAGTGTGTTTTGAGTAAAAAAAAAAAAACCTGCACAATTATTTTAAATATTATATTATGATTTCAAACTGCTTTTAATTGTTTATCTAATTGTTAAAAGCCGTAAAATAATTTCGATCAACTTTTTACCATAAATACTCCACTGTGCGACGGCAGAAGCAAGCCGACGCCCATTGATTATTGCTGACATTGAAATTGTTTTCGTTAACAAAGTCTTTAGCTTTATACTAACGTATAAAAGCACATTTTATACATACTTATTTAAGCAGCCTCGTGTTTCTCAAGATTATACTCCAAGCGAGGATGCTAGTTATATATGTCTTTTGAATTTTGCTGAATGTTGTGCTACTGTTTGCTGTGGTGTAAATACACTAATGTTATATTTTAAAGACCTTTTGGCAAGAGCTTTGTTTAGATTTCATTTGTATTATACTGTGCGCGTTGTTTTAATGAGGCTAAGCGTTGCACTTCCTAATGAAGCACGCTTTGATGTATGGAAATGCAATTATAATACAAGGTTTTAAATATTCATCTAGAAAAAAATACTAAGACGTGGGAGTATGAGTATGATCCAAATTGGTTAGTTCAAGATGGGAAAACCGGTGATTATTACATTATTAACTTAAGTGTAGGTTAGACTCCTGATGAAACGGATGGGATAACTAAAACTAGTTTTGTGGCTTTTTTAGAAAGTATTCACGAATACGGTTTTTTCTTTTGTTGGCACAACTAAGCACTCAGAGTTTATTAACGCGTTGGAGTTGCGTATTTATCGCCAAGAAAATGATACAACTGGTATATCTAATTATTAAACAAGAATGCGATATGCTTCCTGACTAATTGATTATTATGTAGTCCCATGTGCTTTTATGATAGCAAGCAATTTAGCAATAAAAAATGGGCAGTAAAGTTGAATATAACAATCAATCAGTCAACATCCCTTGTTAGTGCTCCTCTTGGCATAGCAACTACCTACAAAATCAACGGACAGCTCGACAACTCAACAACCAAAACAACAATTACTGTTGAAGAAAGCGGGAGTGACTAGAACAAGGAGCTGACAAGTATTAAAATAGTATTGTAATAGTTTATAAAAAAAACAACAAAGCAAACTCATATAGCACACCAAGTAAGTATTACAGGTACTATGAAGGTTACTTTAACAGTACCGATTACAACAACAGCGCATATTAAAATAGCTTTACGAAGAATTATATACTATACATGGGTTGATACTTCACCTGGTGCTATATATATATATAATAGAATGTGATAAGATATCTTCAAACGCGGAAACAGTTGAATCAAATCCTCAAAGAGTAATAGACACTATATTTACCGAATCTGCAAGTGAGTCAGTTTTATTATTGTGAGCCTAAATCTTTGAATTAGTTTTCTTTACATCCTTTTCAAGTTATTGACTAACTTTTAAATTTATTGTTTATGATGGAACAGCAATTGGTTTTTCTCAAGCTGTTTTAGTTTTTGATGTTTAGGATAGATGTTGTTGCGAATTAAACAATAAAAACAAGTAATGTAATAGTATTAATAGAAAAAAGTGAACAAAGGTTATACCCATTTCTAACTAACAAAGGGTTTCAAACTTTAGGTCTTACATTAGAAAATATTCCGCTAGATGCTCCGTCAACCTGGCAATTTCAAACAGCTTTGTCATATGTTCAAAGGGCTAATGAGATCGGTGACGAATTTGGAAAAAAAAGGGTACGCCGTAAAAAAATTTCAAAACGTTTATCTATCGCGGCTACTGGTTTTGATAAACCTGGACTTTTAACAGAAGTAGTTGCAGGCTCAATTACAGTTACTGTCGTTGCTGTTCATGTATGTATTTAGCTTGCAGCGACTGGTGCTTCATTTGAAATTATCTCTGCAATGCTCAGTTTGATGCAAAAAATATAACAGCAATAGCAAACGCTTTCACATGTATACATCACATTCCGCATGTAAACATCAGCCAAAGAGGCTATATCTTCTTTATAAGAAAGAATATTGTTACAATATTCTTTCTTATAGCGATAGTGTGTTACCTTAAAGGTATTTTCTTTCTTATAGCGATAGTGTGTTATTCTTAAAGAGATAGTGTGTTACCTGTTGAAGAATTTGCTTCTCTTGAAGAAAAATTTCAAACATTTCTAAGATATGTTGACCAGGTGGTGCAAAAAACGGAAGCTGAAGAGGTAGAGAATTAGCCAGAAACGCTTAAAGATATCTAAAAATATCTTACCATGAGACGAGTTTAACAAACACTACTTTTTACTAGTTTTTTTGTTGTTTAAAAATTTAAAAATTTAAAAGTTTTTAAAAGTTTAAATAGCTTGAATACTCGAGTTTTGAGCCCGAATAAAAAGATTTTGAGTTGAATAAAAGGCGCTGGCTTAATAATTTTAGGAGCAGGCAGATCGTTGTTTTTTCGAAAAAAATATACAATGGCACTAACTTCATTAACAGCTTAAACAAAACATGCATTGTCAAAATTGAAAGAAAACATTTGTTTAATGATCTTTCGTTTTTATATCTTTTCCTATTAATTTTATTTATTTTTTCTTCCAAGTTTAAAATTATTTCATTTTCCTTACTAAACTCAGAATAGAAATCTGGTCGTTTGTCTTTTCGTTTAGCAGCAGCAGCTTACCCAGCGAGTATTTTCTTTTCAGATTTAGCTATGCTTCTTCCCATTCGCAAAGTGTATTCGCTATACAGCAAATATTTCATTAGAGGCCATATTATTCAGTTCTTGGTGATTTAGCTTCCTACCAAGAAATTTTAAACTGTTTCTTTTTAAAACGCATTCTGCTAGTCTTGACTTATAAAAACTAACAGAGTCTGTTTTGTGTTTATATGTGTGTTCAACAAAATTTCAACTGAGTTTTACACCGCTCCTTTCCCCATAAGCTCTACTAAAATATTCTTCATCGTACAGTTTTTAACATATTTTAATTTTTTTTTCCTCCAAATATATGTGATAACCATTCCTAAGATAAAAAAACCAAGCAAAGCTGATTTAATTATTTCTAAAATAATATCAGCTTAATTCTCTCATTTTCGTGAGAATGTAAATTTATCAAAGCAGCAGCATAGTGTTTAGAATGAAGATGAATTTTTTTTTGTTTTACTTGAGTATCACTAATAAATTGATCGTTTCTTCTAAAATCAATTTGAAGCTGGTAATCTCTTAGCGGTATTATGACGATGCAACTTAGCTGGTCTCAAACAACCCAAGGTATTTCTGTATACCTTTGACCTAAAAGCCACAAAGACTGATTTATGTGGCAACCTAATATGCTAATCTTAGCTAGCAGTGACCTCCGCGAATCCAAGTCAAGTTTTTGCAAATACAATCGTCGACCATAAAAACGCACTCATCTCTTTTCATTACATGACTAATAAGTTTGCGAATGCATTAAATACCGCATCCATCCAGGAAGGAGGTACAATGTTAAACCTTTGGTTGCAAACATTTTTTAATTGTTTTTATAGGTCTCATTATATACAATAGTTGGACATATTAAAAATGTTTAAGCTTCTCGCCGTCGATACAGCGAATGGAGCACAAGTTCTGTTATACTTGAATTTATTTCTTTCACAAAAAGCAGATGCCCTTCGATAGAATTTTTCATCTATTAAAGATAAGGTTTTATATAAATAAAAACTATACATTAAAATGAAAAACTTATGTCCACTTCTCTTATACCTAACATCTACCAAGCGATGCAACTCGCCAAAAAGTTTAGAAATAACGATTTTGAATTTGTGCGACAGTTTTGTGTTAACTTTACAGTAACAGAAAAGTGGCTCGAGAGGCTCAACTTTTTTAAACCTAGATGTGGAAATAAAAATGTCAAGCTGCAGGAGTCAGTTAATGCGAATGAAAAAAATGCCTTGCATTATGGAGTCTTGCTGGACATGCTGTTAGTATACGCGGTGACCTTGTCCGGAAATATGACCCTCCGAGCCTTTCTCAAAAACTTTCAGGTGGCTTTTAGTTCATAATAAACACGCGTGGCTCTTTGAGCGTGAAACTAAGGAGTTTGACCTAGTCGTTATTAAAGACACCCAAATAGCACAAAATAACATTATAATTGATAACATAATAACATATTCTATTGATATTTAAATTTCCGAGTTACTATGAAGTTGTTGAAAACCCCCGCCCAAACCCACAGGTGTACCGCCAAAATTTGTATCCATGCTTGAAGATTTACTTAGCGTTGAACCAGATGTGAGCAACGCTGTGACACAGTTCTGTTGAAAATTTTTTTCAGAAAGGCTATTCAGAAAGACTAGGAACTGGTTACTTTGCTGTTAAACAAGATGAAAAGATTTAACTGAAAGATACTTGCCCGTTGGTCGACTTGTTCTAGACGGAATGAGAAGACGTCTGCATATCACTGCAGTGATATGCAGACGTCTCTCAACGGCAACTAGAGTCAGACATTTGACTCTAGTTGCCGTTATTCTGCAAGAAGTTAAACTAAAAATTGTAAATTTTTAAAAATCTTGGCAAAGAAGAAGTGCAATTTCCACAATTTGCAGCTATGAGATCATCTATGATCTTATAGCTGCAAATTGTGGAAATTACATTTGTATAATGATACTTAAAAACGCTTTTTAAGTATCATTATACAAATGTTGATAACAAATTATCATATATTCAAATAATAGTAATACTTCATGTTTTCATAATAAAGGTAATTTTGGTTTCATCAAAAAATATTATAAAATATAACTTTATTTTGCTGTTTTTTTGCCACTTCAGTACGTTTATCCAAACATTTTTCTCTAATATAAAAACCATCGATTGAGAGTTTATTTACTATTTTTGAAACCATCTTGGGTGTAATGAAATAAATCTAATTTTTTTTTATAGTGTCTGAAACTAAATAGAAATTAATTTAAAATTTCATTAAACAATCATTTGTTGTTAAAAAATTATAGATATTTTAAATCTATAAAAAATATTTTTGATAAAGTTTTTATTAACATTTTCGAGTTTGAGCATGGTTGGCTCCGATCACATAGATTAAAAAAACAAAAAAAAAACTCGATCTTTTTTTTGAGAAGTTTAGTGATTTACCGAGATTTTTGGATTAAATGTATGACAAGGTTTTATGTAATAAGTGCCTTGGCTTGACTACCATAAACACCCCAATTAGGTGCAGCCCAGCAAAATTGAGGAGCTCACTTGCGATTTTAGTGGGCTATTTAGCAAATCTAAGGAGCTTATTTTATTAGTCAAATTTAAGTGAAAAAAATTTTCTAGATTTAAGAACCGTAACTACAGGTTTTAGGGGTAAAGAAACTGTTCTTACCAGAAACCAAAAATTTTGCCAATGTGCTATATACCTTATATCTGAGAGCATCTTAACATGTGGATCAAGTATATAAAAAAGGAAGATTAAAGTCTGTAAAAGATGTTAAAATGTTATTAGACGAAGATTAGCACACATCTGTTGTGTGATTACCTAAAGGAGCAACTTGATAAAGATGAAAAAATTAATTTAGATTGTTGATTTTCTATTAAAATTTAATTTCAAGTAAAATTCTTAAACAACAAAGAGTTAAACAACTTTATGCATGATGTTGTACATTTTTATTTCGATGACAGACGTGACGAAATGCTTAACGTTTTCCTTTTTTATTTTCTATGACAGACGTGACGAAATGCACTGTCCCATTAGATTTAAACGAATGTTTGAAAAACAAGGCAATTTAATCAAAGTTGCGATTTTCAGAACTTCAACTTCGAAACGATTTTCAGAACTTCAACTTCGAATCCAGGTTCGAAACGAGCTCTGGATAAATTTTTGCGTCACGGTAAGGAAGGAGGCGTGAACTTCCTGGTTAAATACACTTCCGCGGTGCTCTGTGATAAGACCGTTAGGACTTCTTGGGGCACCTAAAACAAAAAAAACAAAAAAAAAAACTATTGTAAAAACACCAAAAATCTTTTCTACCGCTTTTTTTTACTGATTTAAATCAAATCATTTTTGCTCTTGGTGCATATCTAGCAAAGATGAGGTTCAAAGTTTTCAATTCCAATGTGAACATGGAAGGTTTGGAATGATTAGATTATTAGCTAGTACTTTACAAAAATGCTCGTAGAAAAAGAATTAGTAAAAAAAAATTATTTGCTGCATTTATTATTAACTCTGTGAACCGAGCACTTTCAGATCTACTAGATGAAACAAAGATTATAAAAGTTCTTGCTCCCATGCAGTTACTGGTTTTTGCATCCATTTAAAACAAACATGATATCCATTTAAAACAACCATGACATTCATTTAAAACATTGTGAAAATCAATAAATTAATATAATATTAATAAAAAATAAATTTAAATAAACAAATACATAAATAAAAT
Source organism: Hydra vulgaris (assembly GCF_038396675.1). NCBI lineage: Eukaryota > Metazoa > Cnidaria > Hydrozoa > Anthoathecata > Hydridae > Hydra > Hydra vulgaris. The sequence goes on from NC_088927.1 coordinate 950,580, forward strand.
CTTTATTATAGAATGTTGAGATTGCGCATGCGTTAATTGTTTTAATTAAAAATCACTATTATTTTAATTGATTGTTACGATGTTTTAAATGGATGTCATGTTTGTTTTAAATGGATGCATAAACCAGTACATCTTCTCAGTGGAAACACTGACAAGATTTGTAATTGTCTTTATTATTTATTCTATGTAAAATATCACTAAAATCCATAAAAAAAGATCAAAAACTTTTTTAATTTTTTTTAATCCAAATTATGGAAGCCAACCCTACTCAAAATCAAAAACTTAATCAAAAATACCAAAATACTTTTTTTCCAGGGTACAAGAGTTATACTTGAAATACCTGACTTTGAACTTAAGGACCTTTCCCTAGAGCAAGACTTCTTTTTTTTCATTTTTGTGTTTAAGAAAAATTAAAATTCATTACCAGATTTCAAATTTCATCCAAAAAAAAATTTTTGTTCAAAAGTTATAAACATTTAAAGTTATTTGTTGAGATCAGCAATTAATAGACCTAAAATATCTATAGTTTTTAACAACAAATTATTTATAGATGAAACTTTAAATCGCTGTAGAAAGTTTGCGTAAAAGATTTAATCCAATTTCTGATTCTCCGACAAAGCTTAATCTCCAGTTTATCGATGAAGCGTTAAAACACATAGCATCTAACTTCATTCTCTTTAATGCTATACCTTAACCAGAAATTGATTTAAATTTAGAAGTTGCGAAGGACTTTAGTACTCCCCCAATCAACTCTAACGAGTGTTGATGATATACTTGCAATATCAAAAGATATTTTAACATTCGAAAAAAATATAACAATTCAAATGATACTAACAAATATTGAAGAAATAGAGCAGTTAACTAAAGGTCAAAATAAAAACAACTTCTATTTAGTTTAAGATATTATTTAAGAAATTAATTTTATTTCATTTCACCCATACATAGAATCAGGAACCCAATTTTTTAGTTTAAGCAAGTTCTCAGACTCCAATCTCCGTAATTTTTTGTAAAACATTTTTATATGACTCCAGTATCAATATTAAACAGTTTCAAATTTGCATCATTCAGATTCAAATCCATTGAGGATCCGCTCCTTTAACCTCCCTTTATTTATATTATATCGACAGAATATTTTCAAAATTTAGATTATAACTGTACAACGTTTGTACAGGTATAATCAGTTTCTGGCAAGGCTGTGGAGTCGAAGTTGGAGTCGGAGTCTTGGAGTTGGAGTCGCGACATTTTAAGTGGATTCGGAGTCGGAATCGCTCAACATAATCGCGATTCCGACTCCAAAAATAAAACTTCTCGGTTTTGCACGTCCAAAAAATAACAATATATTAACCTTCAAAGAAATTTTCATGTATTTAGCAAAAAAACTTTTATTTAAATTAACGCGTAATATTTTTTGAAGAATTCAAAGAATCTTTTTAAAAATTTTGCTCTGGAGTCGGAGTTGGAGTTGGAGTTGTACTCTGAAAATTTCAATAATTAGAGTCGGAATCGGAGTTGGTACTTTTTTTTACGACTCCACACCCTTGGTTTCTGGTTTACTTTTTTTTTCACTAGCAATATTTCCACGAGGGTGTGTTATACTTATTTCAAAGTTTGTTGGAAAGAGATTATTGTTGAACCGATACATAAAAGTTAAATGCTGACAGATATCTGTTTGATGTGTGAACACATTCGATTATGCCAACAATTTCGGTGTGTTATATTGGAATTTATTTGACCAAGCCAGAATAAATGTTTATTAGCAAGAATACTTTATAATCTTATAACGGCTTGTTTTTTATTACCTAAAAAACAAGCCATTATAAGACTAACCATTTACAATAATATCAGACTACTTAAGGGAAAGATTTTCTTCATATTTTTTTTACGAAACAGTTTATGGTTAGTTTTTTCAACGTTAAGTGAGAGTGTCAGCCTAAACCATGTATTTACATGGTTTTATGGTCTTATTTAGTTTGTCATACATAATTTATCATATACATATCTAAGTGTAGTCCCTCGATCTATTTTTTGCTTGTATAAAATAGGTTTCTATTATCAGCAATTTAGTTTTAACAATGCTTTACTGAATTCAGTTTTAAGAATGCTTTACAAAAATCATTTATATAAACTAATAATAGAAGTGGACTAAGAAAAAATCCTTGGGGAATTCCAAATAAGATATTTAATACTCAAGATTGGACAGTAAGTGCATATTGCTTTTTATTGGTATGATGTTAATCAAGTAATTATTCCAAAGTACTTTATTTATCTATAAGTCCACTAAGAGGTTGCAATAGTCATCTGTATCATATGCTTTTTATAAGTCAATAAATACTTTTAAGTAAATTTGTTTTGTTAAAATTTTTAAGTTATTTGCTTAAACTTTTCAATAATTTTATGCTACTAAGTTGAAAGAGTTTTTTAAAATCCAAACTGATTTGGGTAAAATAAATGGTTTTAAGTGAAGGAGTAGTTGATGTTATTATAATTTACACTTTTGAAGAATTTTGAAAATACAGAAAGATTGGATATAGTCAGTATTGTACAATTAATCATTACATTTGTATAGAGGTTTTACTTGTGCTCATTTAAATCCGAAAAAATCTCAGAGGTTATTGAGCGCTTTAGTATATAGATTAGAAATGATTTTTTTTGCAAGAAATATACAACTAGATACTTCATGTAAAACTGGTGCCATTTTTTTTAAAGAGCAGAATTTACCTTAAAATTCTTTTTAAATGAATTTAAGTACTTAAATAAAGGTAGTTTTTAAATGAATTTAAATGAATTGAAATGAGTTTGCAAGATTTGTACCAATATTTGAAAAACATTGCGTTCTTCCGAGAACATTTTACCATATTCATAGTATTTTACTAGTCTGCGCGGGCAAACACTTAAGTTCCTCTCTATACTAGTGCTCAGTCTACTTTAGAGTGCATCAAATTGTAAACATTACATTTCGCTATAGTTAAGTTGCATCAATTAGTCAATCAATCAATCATATATATTCTGAAAATAAATTTTCACGGCTATTTTCAAATAGTATTGAAATACTAATCTCAAGTAAATACCTTAAAAAAAAAAGTTTATTTATATACAATTAATCTAAGTGATAATAATAATAATATTAATAATAGTAATAACAATAATAATAACAATAATAATAACAATAATAATAATAGTTATTATTATTATTATTATTATTACTATTATTATTATTATTACTATTATAATTATTATTATTATTATTATTATTATTATTATTATTATTATTATTGTTATTATTATTATTATAGTTTATACGACAGTTTATTATGTATAAACTGTCTTGTCATCGAGCTCCATTTACATTAAAAAAATTCTTGTTAATGGCGTCCTATATTTTCTAACTGGAATACAATGACGGCGTTGTGGCGATCCATGAGCTCCATACCAGCAATAAAGTTTCATTTTTCTTTCCCATTGACGTGTGTTGTTTAACCCGCAAATATAGTTGTATAAAGTAATTTTTATTAAATCACTACAATCATTTAGGTAATAGGGGTCCTTTTAAAACATTGTATTTTTGGGTACAGATCAAATTAAATGTATTCTAAAATAGATTTTACGATTCTTAGAGTATTTTTGTATAGTACAAATACTAATTTTGAGTAAATTCCGTAATAAAAATTCACATTACACATACAAATTAATTAAAAAAATACAATATACGCAAATACACATTTGCGAAAATTTCTTAATTTTCTAATTTCAATTGCAGATTTTGAAAAATCGTCATTTAGAATAAAATAATACAAGATAACAAATTTCATTAAGTAAAGAGCTCTAAATTTTGAAGATTTGAAATGTTTATACAAAATAATAGCCTTCCTTTTTTGCAAAACAACTACTAACCGTTGTTTTTGAAACATTTTAGCCTCGGAACACTTCTAAAAAAATAGCTTTACTCATCTATCGAATATAATTGATTGCATTGAGCTTTTTTTTGATAATCTTGACCACTAAGACTGAAGAGCACAGAGTCATAAAAAACAAGCAATGCTTCCCGAATATTAGTAACATTTGGACAAACTGGATCAATCGCATTATCATTAGTGAATCCAAATACGGATATCGGAATTTCGGAATTCCGAAATTCCGTCATATTTTGAATTTTTAAAAATCCGGAATTCAAAAACGCAGATTCCGGATTTTTCGAATTTAGAATTTCGATTATTTAATTCTTATTTTATTTTTGAAGTTATTTAGAACTGTTTTTATAAAAATTTTAACAAAACCTTTTGTATTGTCTTTATATTATGTATTTCTTCCGTTCTAAAAATTTTAATTTTTATTACTAAAAACGTTTTTCAACAACAAAGTTGTCATCCTCAGTAGTATAATACAACAGTTTTTAGTAATAAAAATTAAAATTTTTAAAACGGAATAAATACATAATATAAAAACAAAACAAAAGTTTTTTTTTGAAATTTTTAGAATTTCGAATTTAGAAGAACTTTTACTATAGATGGCAGCATTGTGTACTTTCATTGTTATAAATTCAAAAAATTTAAATTTTAGTAGGCTTAGGCTACTGCAAATGCATTAAAAAATTTTTTTTAAATGAAATATTAACATTAAGAAATTAAATTGTATGCAGAGCAGACAAAGTAAGTCATTATATTAATTTTATGTTTCAAAAATTTTGTAGACTTACATTGTTATTGTTTTAAATCCCAACCCAAGTATCTGAAGAAACTTTTATGGACATTTCAAAAGAAAACTCATCAAATTCAGTGTGGAAATATTTTCTACGAGGGTAAACAAATCAGGTGGCGAAATGCATGCAATGCAAGCAAGTTTTAAAGATATTGGGTGGATGTACAACTCCGATGCACACACATCTTCGTTCTAAACACAACACAGTTTTGAACAAGCGAAAGTTTGATGAAAATACAACAGCTTCTACATCTGACAGTAACGATAGTGTTGTGAGCACAACCAGAAAAACGAACACGATCATTGATTTTTTCAAGTCAAAAAAAGATGAAACTTTTCCTGCCGTAGTAGCTAGAATGATTGCTTCTGATGGTCTACCGTTTCGTGTTTTTTGTACGTCAAACGATTTAAGAAAATGTTTAACAATGCGTGGATTCGGTGATATTCCAAAATCACCCACCAGCATACAGAAAGTCGTGATGGATTATACTAAAAAAATTAAACAATTACAAATTGCTGAAATTAATCAATTAAAAAAGAATTTATGCTTTAGTCTAACATTGGACGAGTGGACGTCCTCTCGAAATAGACGTTATATGAATGTTAACGTTCATGGGTCGAAAAATATCTGGAATTTGGGTCTTTCTCGAATTAATGGTCGATTTGCGGCTGAAAATTGTGTAAAATTGTTAGAGGACAAGTTAGAATCATTTCAGTTAAATATAAGGAACGATATTTCGTGTATTGTAACTGATGGTGCTTCTATGATGCAAAAAGTGGGTAGATTATTACCATGTGAACAAATTTTGTGTTTTGCTCATGCAATTTAGATTGCAATTGTAAATGTGATCTACAAACAAACAGAGAAAGAGGTAGATGAAGATGATTATGAGATTGTCCTAGATCTAGATGAAGAAGATTTAAGTGATGATGAAGGAATGCAAGTGGGGACGAGAAATGAATGTGATGTAGAAATTACTGAAAAGTTTACATTGCGAAATGTAATCATGAAAGTTCGGGTAATTGTTCGAATGTTTCGACGTTCCCCTTTAAAAAATGAAGTGTTGCAAAAACATGTGAAGGAAGATCATGGAAAGGAATTGCAGCTATTGCTTGATTCGAAGACTAGATGGAGTAGCCTGATGTCCATGTTAGAACGTTTTAATCTTTTGAAAAGTTCAATAAAAAAGGCAATAATTGATATCAAAGCGGATACATTTTTGAATGATTCAGAATGGAATATAATATCTACAGTTTCTAGAAATTTGAAGCCTATAAAATTAGCCGTAGACGCGTTATGCCGTGCTGATGCAAATTTACTTTCTGCGGATGCAACATTTACGTTTGTGTTAGAAAATTTTGATGAGAATGAAGAAATTGGCCGTGAAATGAAAAAGAGTTTGAAGTTCAAATTAATCAAAGAAGAACTGTGGTATCCGATGTTCTTCAATATTTGCATAATGGGGGTAAAACCAAAATTCACAAGAACATTTTGCGTCGCTCGAAAACTGAAATAACCAAAATTATCATATCCCTAATCCAAAGACTTAGTGGTGAAGTAGCATTAGAAATAGACTCGATAGTATCTGAGTCTACTAAAATGGATGACGATAAACCTATCAAATCATTGGAAACTCAGTTATCCTTGCAGGAAATTCTTCAGCAAAAGATAAAGGAATCACTCTCAGAATCACGGTCAAAAGTTCTACAAAAATCATCGATTCATTCCGAAATTCGCAGTGAAATAAAATTTTGGGATGAAGGGGGATCCCGCGGAATGCTTTTGGAAGATCTTTACAAAAGTTTATTAACAATTCCACCAACTAGTGTGGAGTCAGAGCGCGCTTTTTCCCCTGCAGGAGCATTTTCAACAAAAATTCGATCAAGGCTCAACGACAAAACATTGGATACTTTGTGCTTTTTAAGAAGCTTTTTCAAAAATCAAAATGAAAATTGAACTTTCTTTTTATTTATGTAGTTTCTTTTTATTTATGTAGTTCAAAAATATTTTAATATGAAATATTTCCTTATTTTGTAATTTGTTTTAATTTTATTGTTTTGAACTAAATACATTTATGGTAAAAAATAATGAACTTTCTTTTCTTTATATTTTTTAAATTCTTCTATAATAATTCCGGAATTAAACCGGAATTCCGGATTTCATCTCCTGTAATTCCGAAAATCCGGAATTCAGTTTTTTACAAAAAAATGGATTCACTAATTATCATCATCGTTATTATCTTCCTCGTCATCAGCATCATGTTCATTTTCTGCATTTTTTACTTCTTCTATTAACTGTTCATCCATTATTAAAGGTATTTTTTTTTTTTTTTTTTTTTTTTTCTATTTATTTCGTCATTTTACACATTTTACAATGTTATCTATAAATTTAAACAAATATATATAATTACAAGCTGACTGGGGCAAGTAGAAGTCAAAATGACTTATCATCAAGCCCCTTTGTGAAATACAAAAAAAAAAAAAAAATACAATTAAATTTTACATTTTCCAATATTACATTGTGCTTAATAAAATTTTCATATACAGATATGTTATATGTATATGTTGTACCTGAGGGATAAAAACTAACAAGTTTTTGTATCGAGTTTTAAAGCTCTTTAAATGGGTTGTGCACATCCAAATTGGTTGATTTCCGCTCTTCTTCTGATTTTGCAAAACAATTAACAATGGTAGAGATGTTCACTTTTTGCCATTCAAGGTCAAGCATATTCATTGCATCTAAAATCAAAAAAATAGAAAGATTTTTTCTTTTATGGATAGCTATGATCAGTCTTTGTAATGTTAAAGATTTGTGATAAACTTTCAAAGAGCGTATTACGCCCTAATCCATTGGTTGAAGTTTAGACGTGGTATTCTGTGGTAAAAAATGTGTTCAATAGTTTTTAGATTATCATCGTTTGGTGTGCAGGAAATTTATACATTATAATAGCTTTTTTCTTTTTTTCTTTTGTAAACTTTTGCATTCATTTCCCACATCTCCTCTTCGAACAGTACGCTATCCATCCAGCTTTTGTTTTGATTCTTGTATCTGAAAGGTAAGTGCTTAACTCCTTTGAAGCAGCGAGGTGATTTTGATTTACCGATTACAAACATAGAAATTTTATCACCCGTTGCAGTTTTTTTTTTTTTTTATGTAGTTCACTTTCCAAGGCCGAGAAGGCCACTTTAGATGAGGATGCTACTTTTTGGTCATAACCCTCTCTCAATTCTATTACTCCGAAACACGAACCTTGAAAAACAAGGCCGCTGAGCGGAGAAACAAGTTGAGCGCGGAACTAACAGGGACGTGATGGGAATCGAATTCGGAACCTGTGGCTTATGAAGCGAACGCTCTACCACTACACCACAACCGCATTACCACATTGCACTACTTTGCTGCGGCCATCCCAGTAATACGAATTTTACTGGGCTTTTACCCAATACAAATCTTAAATGGAAAATTTAGTGACTTAATAGGTTGAATGCTATAAAATTAATCCAAATTCATCTGCATTATAAATTTTATTAATTTGATACCTAGATAAAATTGCTTTTGTCCATGACATGGTCATATCAGATGTACAAGTTGTATCAGTTATTTTATTTGCATACCATCTTGAAAGAAATATTGTATTTGTTTTTCCAACGGTCATGCCAAACATCAGACGCTTGAAATCCTTTGATATTATTCTTCTCAGCAAGTTCTCTCGCTTTCGTTTTTAGAATTAATGCTGATACTGGTACGTTATTACTCCTTACATTTAAAAGCCACTTAAAAGTGAAATTATCAAAATTTGAAAATGTTCTCTTTTTAATTCTCATAAATTTTGGCTTGTTCCCTTCGCCTTCATAGATTCGTCTTTTTTTTCTTTATTTTTGATCCGTGTATATATATATATATATATATATATATATATATATATATATATATATATATATATATATATATATATATATATATAACATATATATATATAATATATATATATATATATAATATATATATATATATATATATATATATATATAATACATATATATATATATATATATATATATATATATATATATATATATATATATATATATATATATATATATATATATATATATATATATATATATATATATATATATATATATATATATATATATATATATATATATATATATATATATATATATATATATATATTGAAGAACACAAGAAGATACTAAAATCCTGAAATGTACTGTACGAATTGAATGCGGTTTACTTTATAAACTCAATAGCGAAAAGAAAATAACATAAAAAAAAAAAAAAAAAAGAGCAAATAATAATTTTATTATGTACGTTATATATATATACATATAAAAAAGTCTTCTGTAACTTGAAATTTCTTAAGGTAAAAAAAAAAAAAGGTTTTTTAAAAAAAATGTGTGCGGGGGGTGGTGGGATTTGGATCCTTTAAAAAAGATTATAGAAAACTCAATTTTAATTAAAGAATTCAGGTATATTTTTATCTAAACCATATTTTCTGTTTGTGATTTCTACTTCAATATTGATGAGAAAATAAGTTTTAGCAAAACAGAATTGTCCTTTATATTGCTCATTAACCCGGATGGTTTACCACATACGTCACTAATCCATATAACACACATCGATATTTATAAACATTTTATTATAAAAAAAATCATGATGAATTTATTTTTACAAAAATTAATAAAAGTTATACCTACGGCAAAGCTCCATAATTCCAAGGAAAATTTAGTAATGTTTGGGGGTCCTAACAAATTAGTTAATTGTCTTTAAAAATTTTCAGCTGGTTATTAGCTGCTTAAAGTATTCAATATCAAGAATATCAGTTAGTTATTTTATACATTCAAAATCCATTAGTTTCTTTTAACTTTAGATCAGTAGATTTAGCCTAGAAAAATGCTTGTATTTTTTTGTTTTGTTTTTTAGGTTATAGATTTTAGATGCTTTTGAAAAGTCAGTTTTTTTGCTTTATTATTTTAGTCTTTTGCTCTAAGTATTCATTTATAGATCTTTATTATATTGTTGTTTTGCAGATTATTGTACATCGACAAAGTTTTTTTACATTTGTTTATTTATGTATTCTTGCTTTTTTATAAATCGTTATTATTTTTTCTATAGACAATTTAGAACAAATAATGCGGAAGTAAAGTTTTTTATATAACTATTCTTAATCACTCCAAACAACCTAAGAGGTTGCTACAAGCAACAACTTTTAGGTTGAGAGTTACAAGAAAAAACAATAGTGTTATAAATCAAAGAAACGGTTGACAAAAGACTTAAAAAGTTGAACATTTTATGAATCAGGAAAATATGAAGATGGGAGAGAGTTCAAAAAAAAGTGCCGGGAAAAAAATTAGACGAATAAAAGTTTTTAGAGCATGCAGTGACAGATACAGTAAAAGAATGAGACTTGGCTGAATAACAAGTCAAGCGATAATAAGTTTTAGTTAATGGAACTAGAGTTTATAGGTCCTTTGAGCAGCAACCATGATAGTATTTGGAGATAAGAGAATGAGATGCAACATTACGATAATGGGGTAGAGGCTCAAGCTTAGCAGATAGGGCGGTTCCAACTACGTTTACAATTCGTATTTGGACCTTGTTTAGAAGAAAAAGAGAATCATTAAAAGAACCGAACCCAATATGACAAGCCAAACTTTTACGTATCATGTTGCAGATGATACCAACCTAATTCTCTTAAATAATGATATTTATCAACTCCACTCAACTATAAATATACCTGGGATTCCATATGTTTATCTTCTAAAAAGTTGAAAATTTGATCAAATCTCCTCTTTAACTCCTTTTTTTTTTATTTTTTAATTTCTTGATGGTTTCTATAATGTTACAAATTCCTGATCTGCAACACTGGTTTACGTCTTAAAAAGTATTGGGTTGTAAAAAATCATTTTTAGGAAATTGATGCCATCAAACATCAAAAATGGTATTTTTAACCCCTGCCCAAACCCTAAAATGTTGGAACACTGGTGTTAAACCTATATAATTATAATTAAAATTTATTTAAAGCTCTAAAATTATGGATTACAATTTTCTTCTTGGCATTCACAATGTTCACTAAGCTGAACTTGAGAGTACAGCAGTAATTTTTTTTACACAAAAGTTGTCTTTACTAGTAATTAATTCAAAGATTTTTGGCTGGTATTATTAGTATTGGTTAAAAATATTTATTTAATTTTACTTTAAAGGATATTGCTAATTCGCCAAACCACATGTTGCCAAATCCAGGTAGGAAACTGTTTTATATGTAATTATCTTAATACTTTTTTTGGAGACCTCTGCAAAGATTCTCAGATAAAAAAAAGGCACAAGCCTAATAAGTTATTTAATTTTGGTTGCAATTTTTTTCTTTAAAATTTTTAAACTCTACCTTTGTAACTAGAAAGAGAAGCAAGACAAAATGAATTCGGGGCTAAATTAGTATGTCATATTTTAAAGCTTTACTTTAACTTTGAAGACCAAAAAGAGAAGTAAAAGAGAACACAAATTAATTTACGTTTAACACTAAGTTGTCATCAGTTTCTTTTCATATTAGTAAATGTTGAATAACGTTATTCAAATACTTAACTTATACAAATAACCTTACTATGTCAAACTCAGTTTTGTGTTACAGGACATGATTATATGCATAGGGTGGAGCGATTTAAAAAATTTTTGAAATTAGGTTCGCTTGAGTTTCAAATTGTGATATAGTTTTTGATAAAATTGAGAGGACTTGTAAAATGTTTCATGAAAATTTCTAAATTCAGGCAGATCCTATAATATGTCTATTTACCTTTTAAAAGCAATTGATCAGGACCTTCTTGTCTCCCCAGAATTGTGACATTCATTTTGAGATTTTACTTTGAATAACTATAAAAATTCTTATTTTTACTTTAAATTTGCCTAAAGCTGGATTCAATTATTTGAATCTAGCTATGTGGTAGATTCAAATGATTAAATCTCGCACTTAGAAAAAGATTGTAATCATTTTATTAAAATCCTGAGGTAAATTTCATTAAAATCAGTGAGGATTTTAATGAAATGATTACAATCTCCTTAAAATCCCTGAACTATCTCTCTAAAGCATTCAATTCAAAACAATAATAAGTGCAACAAAAGTATAAGTGCAACAAAGAAACAATTTAATCTTTGTATTATTTGGTTTCTTTTAATCCTAAGAGTTTTAATTTGGTTAAATCTGTGTTATTTTTAATTAAAATAAAAATTAGCTTGAAGTTCATTGACATTTTTAATACTAAAATGTTAATATGAAAGTGTTTAAATAAAAAACTATAAATAATGCAAATAAATATCCAGTCATAACATTACACCAGTATTGAAGAAATTTATGGTTTAGTAATTGTTTTGATGTTGTAATTTTTTTTCTTTTGTTAAGTTACAGTTGAGAAGACTACTTTTAATTTATTTATTGTGGTTACCTCTCTTAAATTTTTACTCAGAAACACTAACCTTTTTAAACAAGGTTACTGCAAAGAGAAACAATTTATGGACGGGCATACCATAGAGGTGATGGGGTCAAGTAAATTGTCATTGGTTTCATTAAGTCAATTCATATTGGTTTCTTATTTTTTATCTAATATTAAATGATGAAGGATTACTGATCTTTAACTAATTGAAACATTTAAAATATTTATTTTACCCAATTAAAAGTTCTTACAACTTATGTAATTAAGTTAAGAAGTCACAAATTTTACTTATTTAAAGGTTCTTACAATTTATGTAAGTAAATTAAAAAGCCAAAAATTTTATTTATTGTTTTCTTTTGTTGTTGATATTCATAATGTACAGAAGTCTTTCCGTCTTATCACAGCGCACCGTGAAAGAGCATTTAACTAGAAAGTTCATGTCTCCTTCTTTTTTCAATTTTGCTTATCGGGCTAGAGCTAGCATTAAAACTTGGAATGACATGCAAAATTAGAGTTTTAGTTGATTAAACTAGAGATGATAACTAGAGATGATATATTAAAAATTTTGATAATGTTAATTATTTAACATCTAATAAATTGACGCAACATGTTAATTATATTGTATGGTACTTAAAACATGTTTGATATTATTCTATATTATAATAATAACGCAATTTGTAAATGCATTAACCTGCACTAACCCTAACCCTAACCCTAACCCTAACCCTAACCCTAACCCTAACCCTGAATGTCACGAACAAGAGGTTTTGAATCGGCGATAAAGTCCGGCTGAAACCACCAAATGCGAGGTGCTATACAAAGTGGCAACCAGCTACGATAACTCGGAATGCGTCGAAACAAATCGTAGAAGTGAACGGCATTCCGCGTCATGTGAAACACGTTAGACCTCGAAATGATACTCAGTCCTGCATTATCCCTGATGTGGAAATAGAGATGAATACTGAAACTGGTCTAGAGAACGCTAAAAATCAAGGAGAGCAAGTTAAAGATGAGACGAACGAGGAAAATGTCGAAGCTGAAGATAGACCCTAAGAAATCGACATGCTTTTGCGACGGAGTGGTCGGGAACGGCGCATGCCTTCGAAATACTTTGATTGCTATTTGGATGATCCGTAAGGATCAAGGAGGAGTGTAATTCCGGAAAGTACATTTAATGACGTTAGAGATTTAATAGCTTTAATAGTTTTTACCAATAATAATTGTAAATATGTTTTTGCGGTGATTTATGACGGTGTTTTGAAGGATATTTTAGGAAAAGCATAGAGTATATATATCGAGGAAAAATTTGTAAATAGCAGAGTTTTAGTTAGGAGAAAAGATTATCGTTTATTGATTTAATTTATCTGTTTATTGATTTGTTGATTACGAGAAAAAACTACAGGGTATAAAGGCTTAGTATATAAATGCATATATTCAGAGTATATTTATTTAAAATCTTAGCTAATAGAACTTAATAAACTCTATATTCTATATAAAGTTTACTTAGCTAGATAAGTTGATAATTTATATATCACTCTTTACATTATGTTGGTATCTCATCTGGAAACAAAAAATAATCAGGTACAATTTTATCATTTTAGACGGTTTATAAGCACTTATTGCTGTAAAAATGTTTTTCCATTTTTATTAAAATAGAAAAACATTTTTACAGTAAAAAACTTATTCAGTAAAAAAAAGATTTTGATTTGAATAAATACTTTATAAAATAGCTAGTATATCAAAGCATCTTAAATTAAAATTCAAAAGCTCGTATTTAAATTTGTGTTTTTATTATGCTGCATTGCAATTTACATGATAGCAAATAAAAAATATATACTTGATGCAATAAAGATGATGTAAAAGTCTGCTACCAAATATTGCATCACTAACATACATAAATCTAACAATATTTAATTAAAAAAAAATTACAATGTATTAAAAGAAGATAGCAGTATTCTATTCAAAAATCACTGTGTATTAAATTTAGCTAAAGAATTTTATTTCAAATCTTGATTTAAGTTTAAGCTATAATATATATATTATTTCTGCATTCAACAAAATAGATAATATATTATCTATTTTGTTGAATGCAGAAAAATATTATCTCAAAATCTAAGGTTATCTTCAACTAAAATAAGATATTTCATGTTAAATATCTACTTTCAAATTTAGCTTCAGTGTATGATGATATACTTGACTAATCTAGCTGTCAGTGTATGACTATATACTATATACTAATCAGTGTATGACTATATACTTGACTAATCTAGCTGACTTTTACAACTGGTGCCACTGCATGACTTGTTGAAAAGGCATTTTAATTGATTCCTTTATACCTAATCCACCACATTAAAATAAGACAACTTGTTACTGTCTTATTTAAATATGATTTATCCAACTTAAAACATACAGAAAAAAAAGATATATGTAAGGATGGTAAGTTTATACTGTGGAACCATATTGCTTATATATTCTATGAAGACATAGAAAGTGGCTTTTGTACTTTACCTAAACTTTTGAGCATATAACGTTGACAAAATATTTATTAAAAAGTGTTAAACTTGCTGCCCAAGTAATAAGTTTTTGCTGTATTAAAATTTTTATTACATTATGGAATAGCTTATTTGAAAATTATTTTGGACACTAACAACCACTTAGTGCTTGCAAGGATAACCAATCTATTAATGACTTTGGCTTCAATAATAACAATATAAAAAAACAAAATTTTTTTTTAGTTTATTTAAAATACCTTTTAATTTGTAAAATATATGTAAAATAGTAGTGTTGTCATTATTATTTTAAAATTAAAAAGACAATTATATTATTTTTATTATTCAATCTTGTATTATTATAAAGTTACTACATCATAAAACTATTAGATATACACGAAGTATTTATTTTACTACTCTAGGAGCAAATTATATACCAATAATATTTTAAAAAAATATGTGGCTATGAAAATAGCCGTTTTATAAGGTTCAAGTCATCTCACTTTTTCTTTAATGTTCTTGTTCCAAAATAGAGGGTGTTTTTTAAATGATGTTCATTATATTTCAATTTAATTTGACATTTTTAAATCTTGAAAGCTTTTAGGTTATCTTTTGCAATGCAAAATCTTCAAACTTGTATATGAAGTGTTAGATGATCATGCATATTTAGCAGCAAGCAAATAAGATAAACACTGCTCAAGATACAACTTAGACACGTTAGAACTAAAATAGTAAAATTAGAGGTATTAAAAACATTCCCACTAGGTTATAATAGAATGTTGTGTTTAGTAATGTAGTGGGATACACGCTTAAAAGTTATAATATCATTGATAAAAGAGATACCAGTCAGATAAACAAAGGCAAGATTTGCTACTTCAAAACATGAAAGAAAAATACAATTTTGGAAAACATGAATGAAAAGTACAGTTTTAAAAAGAAATTGTTTTTCCAGAAAATATTTTGTAGAATCAGCGGTACAAAATTTCAGCATTTCTATCAAATGAATCAGTTACACTTTTACTAGGAACTAAGCTGTAGTGACTTCTTCTAATGAAATACTTGAAATATTTATACTTGATTTTAAATTTTTAAATTCAACTTTTAGCAGAGTACCATTTATCTGAAGCAAGCTTTTCTGCAATCTAAATTAAATAATTTTAAAACCTAATAAGATGAAGAATAATCTTTGCTTTCTTTTATTCTTTAATAAATGTTTATCAGTAAACTTGTCCTTGTGTTTGGCGTTGAGGTGACGAGACACAAACTATGATATACATCGTTTCTTGAAAAACAAACACATAAATATTCTTTCTTTACTTTGGTTAGGATAAATTAAATTAGGTAGTCTACTGTCTGAACTAAAATTGAGGTCTGTCTCCAACAAGTGGCAATTCAATAGCAGGTAAAACAGCATCGATTTCATTCAAATTTTCAAAGTCTGCGCTACAAAAAGTCATTTTAAAAACATTTGATGCACTCTCAGTCCGGTCACCCCATACAGTTCAAGATCTATAGAAAACGGCCCGCATTTCCAGATTAGTTAAATACTATGACTAAGATTTTACAGAATAAGATTTTAGAGATGGTGAATTTATCTTTTCTCTTCCTATTATGCCATTAATGACGAACCACGTTTCTTAACTATCAAATTTGCATTCGATAATTCGATTACCGTAGTATTCTTATTTAGCATTTTAGTAACCTAATTTACAGGCCTTTAGCAATCGGGGGTCAGATGGGGCATATGCCCCCTTCCCCCAATAATTTTTTAAATACATTATTTCGATAAAAATTGACTAAAAAATGACTTTAAAAAAAAAAAAAGATCTTTAAAACTATTGAGTAAGTTTTAATACCGCACTGCCTTCCCCTCCTTTCCAATTCCCCCCTTCAATATAATTTTTGTTCCTACAGACCTGTTTTATTCTCAATTTAGTAATCCTGTTTTCGCTTTTTTTTTTTTTGCATTTTAAAAGCGAATAATTAACAGCAAATAATATAATCCATTAACAATCATCTTTTTTTTTTCTCATTTTTATGACCTCATGAGGAAAAGTTTCATTAAAATACTAAAAAATTTACTTAAAAATTATTGAAAATATTTGGTTGGTATTGACGAGTTACTGAGGAGCTTTTTTTGTCTTCGCTATTTCCGGCTATAATTTATGCAAAACTATGTGAATAATGAGAATAAGTAAATTTTTTTTAATTTTGATAAATGGTTTCCGAGTTATGGCAATTTGAGTTTGGCGCAATAACTCGTGAAGACTTGCTTAATTTTCTTAAAAGATATATTGCACCAAATCTTGATATAATATTTAATTTTAAAATGCCATCTATGCAAAAGAGTTTTATTAAAGTAATTATTATTTGTTAAGATTCAAAGCATTTAATTTTACTAACTGTTTTTATAATAAAAAGGATTCCAGGAAATCCTTTTTCGATTTCGGGCAATTGGATCAAAAGCAATTAAAGTCCTGTAAAACCCATGAAAATTAACCTTAGTAAAAGAAAATAAGCTTTTCCAAATTGTCAGAGTAAATAAGTTGATTTACATTTATAGATATCTGAAAATATGTGAAAATCTCAGGGCTTGTTTCCAGGGCCGTCTTAAGGCCATCGGGGGCCCAAGGCTAGACTTAATTTGGGGCCCCCTTTTTCCTTATTAAAAAAATTAAATCAAATACTAAAATAGGAAACATTTATTAAAGCAATGATAAAACTTACATGTGACGTTTACGTGATTTTTTTCTTGAAAATTCTTTAATAATATCATCAAAATCAATGGTTAAAAGAACATCTGATTCAATTGACATTAACGACAAACAGTTCAATCTTTCTTGCAGCATGGTTGAGCGGAGTTCATTTTTTTAAGTTTTAGTTTTGAAAATGATCGCTCGCCAGTGCAATTTGAGACCATCATTGACAGAAAAATTCTAAGGGAAATTTCAATATTTGGAAAAGTTGATTCCAAGTGGTCTCTTTTTAATGTTGAGTAAAATTCTGTAAATGAATGTTCATCTTTTGAAATGTAATATTTAAATTGCTGGCACTCAAAAAAAAGTTCATTTTCATTTATGTCCTTCTTATAAATTTGTGCTAGGTTTGAACAATGGTCTTTTAGTTCAACATTGGCAATTGTTTGAATGTTTACTAGAAATCCGAAATTGTCATTGATCTTCTCATATGCTGATGTTCTTTTTTCTAAATTTGATGTTAGTGAATCAATAACAGGAAGGTATGTTTCAATTTTGAATTTATAACTTCCCTGAAATTCCAATTCTTCAGCCTCACCATCAAAGAAGGCCATACGTCGGCTTCTTTTTTTGTTCTTTTTGAAGAATCTCTGTAGTCAGTGTTTGGAAGCAAGATTTTGGATTTTTCCTGGTAATTCTCAAATTGACTCCTCAAATCTTTAATGAAATGCAACAATGACTTTAGAATCCGAACTGCAACATCCAGGTTTAAATTTTCTTTCTGTAAAATCTTCGATGTTTCATTAAAATGACAAAGAATATCATTCCAAAAAATTGTCAGAAAAACAAAAATCTCAAAAGTGTTCATTTTCGTGATGAGATTTTGAGCATCATTTTGAGTTTCTTTTGACTGACTTATGTCCTTGATCAAAAATTCAAGTGCTTTTTTAATCTCATCATAACTGTCATGCAGACAAGTCACAGCATCTGCACGTGCTGACCATCGAGTTCCAGAAAGCTGTTTGACAATTTTTTTGCCTTTGCCAACAAAAGACAGAAGCACTTGCCAAGGATGAGTTGATGCAGAAAAAAAGTTGTAGAGGCATTGAACAAAGTCAAAAAAAGTAATTGCTTCTAAACAACATCTAGCTGCACTGTTGCCAACCAGATTTAAAGAATGTCCAGCACAAGGAATAAACAATGCTGATTCACTTTTGTCTTTAATCCTCTTTTGTAGGCCTGAGTACTGTCCTGCCATATTTGATGCATTATCGTATGACTGCCCACGACAGTCAGATATTGAAATTTCATTTTCTTGTAAAAAATTCAAAACCACTGTTTCTAAATGTTCAGCTCCATGCCCGTGAATGGGAACAAATTGCAAAAAACGCTCAACTGGTGCCAAGTCTTTAACATATCGAACTGTAAAAGTTAATTGATCTACATGTGACAAGTCTGGAGTTGAGTCAACGCAGATTGAGTAGTATTTTGCTTTTTTTAATTCAGAAATTATTTCGCTCAAAACTTTATTTCCCATTAGGCATATAAACTCCTCACAGATATTGGCGGAGAGGTATGAAGTATTACCTTTTCCAGAATTTCCATGTTTTTTCATGTGTTCATGTAGGAATGGGTCAAACTGGCTAAGTAACTCAAGAGTTCCTAAATAATTACCATTTTGCTCTGAACCAATGGTTTCATTGTTTCCACGAAATGGCAATCCTCTTGATGACAAGAACTTTACAACTGCAACAATTCTTTTCAGCACATTTTGCCAGTACAATTGTTCGTTATGTAACTGTTTTAATAATACAGAGTTAAGCTGGCCACTTTCTCTCTGCCGACTGGAGTAAGTAAGCATATTTTTGTGATGTTCAGAACCATTCTCGTGTCCAGATATACATTTTAAGGCATTTTTCCAGTCATCAAATCCAGTTGTGGAAAAATTAGAGTGTTTGCTGGAGAATAAGGTACAAGCAAAGCAAAAAACAGAACCTGTTGAAGGTGAGTATAATAGCCATTCACGATTGACAAATTCGCCATTGTGTAGTTCACGTCTAAAGCAAGATTTTGATAAGTACCTTTTTTGTCCGCAACTCAACCTTTCCGAATTTTTGAAGCTCCCATCATTGTTCTGGCACATGGACGGGCCATTAGAAATCCAAAATGATTGAGCTTCTTGGGATAACTGATGCCACAATGCTGGGTCAGTTTCTTGAGTAGTTTTTGTTGTTGCGTTTGGATAAGTTTTAATTTGATTTGATTCTGGCTCCTGTGCTGGTTCTGGCTCCTGTACTGGTTCTGGCACCTGTGCTGGTTCTGACTCTTGCTCTGGTTCTGGCTCCTGCTCTGGTTCTGGCTCCTGTTCTGGTTCCAGTTCCTGTTGAATTTCTAGAGTTTCATTTGGCAACAAAGCACTATCAATGCTTACGAAATTTGAAGTTGGACAAAGAAATACATCTTCGGACACAACAGGCTTTGACTTTTGTACCAAAAGAAATGATGTCAAAGGAAGATATTTTGAAATGTCTTCTTTTGCTTTAGCGGCTTTTTTCCTCTTTGCAGCACCACTTTGATAAGTCCGATTAGACATGTTAAATGACTTTTTTTCAAAACAGATGTTTTAAGTTGATCACAGCAATTTCAAATTCAATCTAATGGGATATTTTAGGTGCTTGTATTTAACACTTCTTATCGGAAAATTTATGTTTATTTTCGGACGCATGCATGCATTTTTGCTTATCAAGAAAAAAAAAATTCCCTAGGGGGCCCCCAAACTGAAAAACTGATACTTTTCTAAAAATAATTAAAAAAAATCTTATCAAGAAAAAAATTATTCCCGAGGGGCCCCCAAACTATGATTTCTTCAGAAAATTTAGAAATATAATTTTTTATTTATATAAATTTGAAAAAAAATCCAGACACATTTTGGGGGCCCCTAAAAATCGGGGGCCCGAGGCTGCAGCCTACCTAGGCTATGCGTTAAGACGGCACTGCTTGTTTCCCTAGTTTTGGGAAAATTAGACCAAAAACAACTAAATCTCCGTTAAAACTATAAAAACTTTAACTTTCGTTTTAATAACAAGAGCTTTTTCAATTTGTCAAAAATCAATTCGGTTTTAAAAAAGTAACTCAACTGAAAATGCAATTATTCAATTTGTACGCAAAATCTCCTATTGCATTGAAAGTTCTCAATTTACGTTGGGCATTTTTAATAATCTATCTAAAGCATTTGATACTGAAGATCACAATATTTAGCTCCATAAACCTAAAAATTACGGAATAATCAGCAGAGTATAACAGTGGTTTCAAAGCTATTCATAAAATCAAAACAATTTCTCTATTATAACAAAATTTATAAAAAAAATAAATTTGTAAGAAATATCCTGTGGTGTTCCGCAAGGTTCTATTCTAGGGCCACTTTGTTCTTGATTTACGTAAATGATTTTTATAAAGCTTTAAATTTTTTAAGTACCATGTTTGCAGATGATACCAATTTGTTTCTCTCTAATAATAATAATAACATTTAGCAGCTCTTTTCGACTATGAATGATGAACTACAGAAAGTATAAATTACATATTTTTCAAAAAGTATCAAATTCTTTCGAATTAATCTTAAACATAAACAAAAAAAAATAAGTTCTGTTTCGTTCCCTCTCCAAAAAACGTTTCTTGCCGACAAATATGCCGCAAATTTTTATTGATCAAGTTGAAACAATAAGAGATTTAGTAACAATATTATTAGGTGTTTTTCTAAACTAGAACTTCGCATGGAAACAACACATTAATTTCATTTGCGAAAAAGTGCCTAAAAGTATTGGAATCTTATACAAGACCAGAATATATTTAAATAAAAAAAGTGTAAAAAAATGTTTAACTTTATTTCTCATTTGTTCTCAGTTATACAAATTATGCAATTACTGCCAGGGGTAGTACAGGCAAAAGTAAGTTAAAACGTCTTTACCGCCGTCAGAAACATTCAATGCGTTTAATCAATTTTGAAAATCGATTCTCATATACCACAGTCCCAGCGAGCACACAACGTTGGAATAACATTGAAATAACGTTGATCAATATCGTTCAACGTCAATCAATGTTATTCCAACGTCATGTGCCCGCTGGAAGTGGGTCAGGTTGCTTATTTTTGTGATAATTTTTTTTTTTATTAAATAATACTAAATTAGCTTTAAATAACATATTTGGAGCTTCTAAATACATTTTTGATAAAAAGAAAACTTTTTTAATTGTATTTAAAGTTTCATAGTAAAATTTCTAAACGTTCAAAAATTATGACTATATATACTTTGCAACCCCTCAAATTGAGGGGGTTTAAACTTTATATGGTCATATTTTTTGAACGCTTAAAAATTTTACTATGAAATTTAAATTTTATCGATGAATATAAGTCTAGTTGAAAATAGTTCAAAATTGTTTCATCATCTTGTTGCTCTCACGTTTGGAGCAGAGGGAAGGGCTAAAATTTTGGGGTTTTTTTGTTCCCAGGCTCCAATCATCGCAAATATTTGCAAAGAATTCTTATTTGACTTAAGTATAAACATATAAATGTTTGGAGCTTGCTCAATGTCTCGAAGCTAGATATCTTGAAGACCAAAAAATGCTAGCACCACCCCTTCTGATGTCTAAAAGTTATTTTTTAGACAAGGTGGTACTTTGTTGAGGCTCTAACCAATTTTAAATTATTATATATATACTTAATAAAGATTTTAAAGTATTTTCAGACTGGAGGATTTTGGAGCTTTTTTTAATTAACTTAAGAAAGTAAAAATTTGCATTCAAAAAACATACAAAACCACATCAACTTCAAAGTTAAATAAAATTTCTTACTAACAAGCAAGAAACTTGCAGCAAAGTTCTGTTGTTTAAAAATAAAAAATCTATCAATATCTGAAAAAATAATAGCGCATATAGCTTTAACTTATAAAACAGTTTACAAACTATGTGTAGAAACTTATGTTTTTAGTTAATTTTTGATTTAAAATTTGCAAATCAAAATAAAATTTTTATCTTCAACAGGCCATATAAACTTTACTTTAAAAGGTAATGACTAACAAATATCATTTTATTAAAGCTTTATAAGTATGGAAAACAACCATTACCATTAAACCTATATTAAACATATTTTTTTTTTTTTTTAATTTTGGCAATTTTTTTTAACTCTGTGCATACTAAAATATTTTATGGAAACGAGAATACTTAACGTATTCGAATTAAATTTATTTAATGTTTTATGTTTCATTTATATGTGTAAAAACGATTTATGCCCGTTTAGTTTTTAAAGATTTATTTAATTTGATACCCATAAACATATAAGCCTTAAGAAATAATAATTTTGTAAATGAACCGCTTTGTAAAACAAGATTTAATCAATTTTGTATTTCATATCGTGCGCCACATCTATGGAATAGGGTAGTTATACCTAATTTTGATTTGTTGATTACTCTTCCAGTCTTCAAAAATAAGTTAAAAAATTTCATTCTCTCAATTAAAATTATTTAAAATTTTTATTTTATTTTATATTTTTAAATATACAATATATAATGAAACTTTATAATTCAATGTGTTTCTTTATATTATAAGTATTTTCTTTCTGGTATTGTAACACATGTTGTGTTTGAAAAAAGGTACTGGAGATAAGATCATTAATCTGGCGATAAGATCATTTTGGGGATAAGATCATTAGGATTATCTATCAGATACTTTTGTTTGTACTTTAATTATATATATTTATTTTCTGTTACCTAGACTTTGAATTTTTAAGTCTATGGACTTTATAAAGACTGTTATACAGAATTTTAGGATTTAATACGAACACAAAATATTTAAAAAAAAAACAACCATAAAAATTAACATTAGTTAACAAATTGCAGCTTTTATGGAAAAAAATACAATTAATGCAAATGTAAAAATACACAAAATCAAAATTAAGAAAAAAGCAAACAACGAATTTAAAATCATTATTAACCTTTTTTTTTGTTTGTTTAAATTGTATCACAACCGTAGAAGCATTTAATCGTAGAAGCATTTAATCGTAGAAGCATTTAATCGTAGAAGCGTTTAATCGTGATTATATTTTTTGGACGTAAAATAAAAAGTAAAAGTAAAATGTTAATAATAAATTTGGTCATCATTTGATTATCAATATTTGTTTACATTTAAATAATAATAACTATATAATAGTAAAAAAACTATAAAGTAATCCTACCTTTTATAAATCTATAAAGTGATCCTACTTTTTATAAAACTTAAGAGTGATTCTACCTTTTATAAAATTTTAAAGTTATCCTACCTTTTATAAAACTTTAAAGTGATCCTACCTTTTTTAACAAGATCATGTAATTAAATTCATTTACAATATTTGCTCTTTCATAGATGCCTTCCTTTTGTACCTGCTTTGAGTTGCTGTTTTATTTTCAACGCTGAATTTTTTTTGATTTCAACTCTACTTGGCGCTCTTTATGTTTTAACTTTATTTTTTCAAAACTTTTTCAATTAACAAGTAACGCACTTCTGACTTTGCATGAAATCAATCAAAAGGGTTTTAAGTACTGTCTTACCCAGTGGGCATTTGGACGTCCAATGACGTCCAGCATATGTCCAAATTGGACCTAGGACGTCCATTTTGGACGTCTAATGGACGTCCGGTAGACGTCCAAATGAAACACCTTTCGTCCGTCCAGAGCGGACGTCCAAAGACGTCCTTTTTAGACACTTTTTGGACGAACTAAGACGTCTGGCGGACGTCCAAATTCGTCCAAAATTGACGTCCTATCAAGTGTATGGTCGTCGTATTTAGGCATGACACCGAAATCTAGCAATAATTTCTTTTTTTAAGTTAAAAATTTATTTACTTGTTTAAATGTTATAATACATGCTATAATAGAAAAAAATTGAAAAGTTTTTATATTATTTAATTCCTTCCTTTTGCAATTTCACGTTTTAACAAGTCGTCAACAAGTGTCTCAATATTGCCCACGTCAAAACCATCTTTTTCTGAGATGAGCGCTTCTAAAACAAGCAAAATTTAGAACTATTTTTCATTTATATTTAAATGTTATTATGACTTTTTTGTTCTTTATAAAAATAAATAATAAAAACTAATAAAAACTTTAAGTTAATTACAATGTAATTAGGTATGTAAACTAACTTTTTAAATATTTATATAACGTTGTGGCCACACATTTTCGTTTTCCTTTTATCCCATCTTTACTGAAGCAGCTTTGCAAAGGTTGTGTCATTTTGCTGTCTAACACATTTTTAACAAGTCGACGTGGCGTTGAACCACCAACCCCTTTAATCTGTGTAATCTAGAGACAATAAAAACTTTAGTTAAAAAAAAAAGCAAACAAATCAAACAAAACAATGTTATTTGTATTTACAATTGATTTTATTTTACAATGAAATGTTTTTGTCTTTCCTCAAATAGACACAAGATTAATTGTGTCTATTTGAGGAAAGACAAAAACATTGCATTGTAAAATAAAATCAATTGTAAATACAAATAACATTGTAAACTTCTAATAAAAAAAAAATTTAGCTTTTTTAGTTTTGAGTTGTGTTTTTAAAAGTAACATTTAAAACTGTTGATTAAATTTACTTTTCTATGAGGTGGAAAAAAAAAAAAAGAAATTGACAAAACTACCTTTCGAAACCTAGCTGCTTTACTGGAGTTTAATCCATTTTCTTCCTCATCAAACCTTTCCACTGTATCTATTGGTTCTGTTAAAATATCACAATTTGAGAACCCACTGGGTCCCGCATCATTATTTTCAAGTAGCTCCTGACGATCTTTTGATTCACCTTACCTTGATCAAATTGACTTGTTAGTTCCACGAAAATTGCATATTGAAATTCTGAAAAGAAAAGCGAAAATTTAATTAAATATTTAATTTGCGATTTTTCAAAATTAACAAAATATTTATTATTAATTGCAATTTTTGAATTATATTTAATTATATAACATTAAATTCTTAATTCTGAAACTAAAATGAAATAAAAATATTATTATCAATATAATACAAAAAAATGAAACAATTTTCATAAATGAAAAACAATTGATAAAATATATACAAGTAAATACAAAAGTACTCATGCTTGTTTGACATTTCCTTGAAAGAAACTCCACCATCGCCTATATTTGAATGTTTCCTTTTTAAATTACCTGTTTTAAAATCAAGTTGAAAATATAGTTAAATTTTTATTTTGAAAATATAGTTGAAAAAATATATAGTTTTTCTGAAATATCCTTAAATATAACTTCATCACCTGTATTTGAACATTTATTGCTCAGCCTATGAGTAAATCCACTGCTCATAGGTTCATTAGAATTAAAAATGAAGTCTTGCTCTGGACTAGGTGCTCAAACATCTTTTGATTTTCCAAAAGGTTTTCCAGCATTTTTGTTAACGAAATCAGGTGGAAAATCAGGCAACAGACCTGGATCTTGGGCTGGTTTCAGTTTTTCTAATGCAAAAAAATAATAAAGTTGAAATAAATACTAATCAAACAAATAGTTTTTCTGGAATACCTTTACATAAAACTTCGTCACCTGTATTTGAATATCTATCGCTCAGCTTATGAGAAAATCCACTGTTTACAGTTCATTAGAATTAAAAATCAAGTCTAGCTCCGGACTGGGTGCTCGAACTTCTTTTGATTATCCCAATGAGAAGGAACCACTGTCTTGGTTGGTAGACCTTTTTCAGTTATAACAACAATACTAAAAAGCCTGAGAATAAAAAGAGGACTTAATGAACAAATCAAATGTACATACACATTACATTAGTCTTAAACATCTTTTTACTTTTTTTTTAATTAGAAACATAAACCATTCAATTTTTTTTTTACATATAATCGCATATTTAACTTCAGATATTCTAAGTTTTTTAAACAGATTAATAAAACCGAAGTTTAAATAAATCTATTCTTATAAAAAAGGTTTCGAAATAGAAAATTTTAATATAAATAAAGGTTTACTAAGTTGCTTTTTTTTTCAGCCCAAATTTACACAAATTAGTAATGGTATGATAACTTGATCATTTCCATGTGCTGAGCAAACATATTTTCTCCATTTTATATTTGTACAAGTTATTTGATCTGACCAAAGTGTATCTTTTCTTATAAGAAATATTTGTAGTCTTAGAAAAAATAAAATTTTCAAAAAAAATTATCTAGTTCACTCTTTTTGTACATCTTGCATACTAATCTACCATCAGGCAAAATGTTATTCACAAAGCATATACAATCTTGAGTATTAAACCAAGATTTAGTAGGTCAATTAATTTTGGTAATAGTAATTGTTTTCTCAGAGTAAGAATCTTTTAATTCATGAAGCCTTTTAACTATTTCTATTAATGGATTCTGTTTACCATGTTCCAATTCTAAAAATGTCAAAAGGTTTTCAAATAATTTTCTAATTGAAATCATGAAAAAACATCAAGAGAAGATTGAAAAAAATCAATATCATCAGGAAGATGCTTGAGGTTATGTATATTATATTCAGTGAAAGTATCACCATAATGCTCATGTGCATTAGCAACAAAATAATTTAAAAGTTGCCTTGCTGAATTTAGATAACTGCATCGTAAGATGGTTTCCTCTTCACATAGCATGCGTATTGCAAGGGCTAAACTCAAAAAATGTTTGTATCTTTTTGGTTCCAGAACATTTAGTACAACAATGTCTGTGTATAGAAGAAAAGTTCTAAATTCAATAGCCTTCCACCGATTAACTCCAGTTAGTTCACGTGGTTGACTCACAAAATCTGAAGGTAATTCTCCTTTTAGTTCACTTAAAATTTGAGATATCTCTATCAGATCTGCAGAAGCCATTCTTCCTGAAAATATTTGTGGATATCCTCCTTTTAAATACAATAAAATAGAACGCATTACTCCTAAACAAACTAGATGCATATAGTCCAATGGAAACTGTTGAACAAGATTTAGTTGTTGAATTTCATACAATGGAGTCACTATATGCTGATGAGATCTGTTTTCATTATCTAGGTAAGCATACTGACCCGAACATAACCCATAATCAGTTCTTTTTAAAACCAAATTACTATTAATTGTACCATAAACTATACGACCTTTAACACACATAATAGCCTCATCACATTTCTCACAGGTATAGTAACCACTATGTTGTACAATACCCTTCAGAAGACTGCGAGCAGGCGAACCACATGGTATTGCAAAGATTGAGACATAATAGGATTTACCACATAAAACAACTGTTTTATTATGCAGCTCTTTCAGCACATGTGTAAAATTGGTCAAAAACTCAATAGGATTTGGTTTTTTCTGACCACCATATAAGGCAACAGTAAAAGGTTGAAAAACAGAAAATTGGGATGTAATGGGCCTTAATTGGTATCCCGATGATTTAAAAATAGGGAGACCATCTACATTAAAGAGTAGCTTAATTTTATCACAGTTATATGCACTGCGCTTTAAAATTGTTTTAAGGCCTTCCTTTATACCAAGGGTTTAAATTCACCTTCATTTATTTCGGTTGTATCAACTTTGTTCAATGTTCCTAAAACTGTTCTTGAATCTTTTGGAAGTTGGTGCCCATGATTTCTTAAAATTGTTAATAAGTCATTAATATATTCTCATGTAGTTTGATGTTTTAATACCTAAATACAAATGTCTTTTAATAATGATTGACTATCATCCGTTAACTCACAAAATTCAGTATCTGAAGGATAAATGAAACTATCAAAACTTTGCAAAACACTATTTATTTTGGGCTGATGATCACAATCTGATTCATTTTCACTTTCTGATTGCAACAAACAACCATAATTAAAAGTTTTTAAAGCTAAGTTTTCACTAAAATTTGAATCATTTGCTGGGGAGTCAATACATTGTGAAATTACATACACATGACTATGGTTATTATGCCAGTTAGTTATACGCTTCCTAAAAAAACACTTTGCAAATAATAAACTTGTGTAAAATATACACAATATAAAACTGATTTCAATAGAGATAAGGTGGTAAATTTATTTTACTCAATTTGTAACTAATATTATTATTATTATAAACTTTTTCATATATGTAATATTAATTTATTATTATACAGTTGAAATGAAAATTTAAGAAAAGATGAAGTTGAAATTAGTTGAAATTTAAAACACATTTAGAATTAAATATACATCATTTAAATTAGATATATCTTTTGAATCTTACCTCTGGGACTCCTAGAATTAAGATTACCAGAAAATACTAATATATATTTTTAACAAGTACTCCAAAATTTCAATAAAGGATAAAAACATGGAAGCTGTCCTTAAAACATGTAGATAATCTTAGGGTATTTTAGCCTATTAGATTAAAATATTTTTACGAAAACTCTATTATATAGTTTTAGTATAGATATTTTAGCCTAATAAAATAATATATCTGTAGATATTTTAATTTAGAAATACTACTAGAAATATACTATATATTATACTAATATAAAGCTATAACTATAGACTATAAAAGCTGAAATAAATTTTAGTTAAAAAACTTTATATACTATATACTTATGTAGTTTTTTAACTAACATTTATAATAAATGCTAATAAATTCAGCTTTGTTTTACTCAAAATTTACTTGTACCTTTGATATTTTCACTTGAATCTTTTCGTATACGTTTTGCGTTCCATTATTTAATTTTGCAGGAAGACAGAATAATCAACTGTAAGTAATGTGTAATGTAGGAAGTCAGAGTAAGCAACTGTAACAAGCAATGTTGCAATTAGCTCGCTGTTATATAACAGCGTATATAATTATACTCAAAAACACAATTACAATGGCGCTTAATAGTTCGCACAAGCGTGATAATACTTCGACGTCCTTAGACGTCCAAATAAAAAATAAATACAAATATAATTATTTATACATATTTAAACATACAAACATGTAAATAAATATACTTACACATCAATATATATATATACACATACAAATAATACGCACAAATACACATACATATATACGTATATACATATATATATATATATATATATATATATATATATATATATATATATATATATATATATATATATATACTATATATATATATATATATATATATATATATACATATATATATATATATATATATATATATATACATATACATATATATATATATATATATATATATATATATATATATATATATTTATATATATATATATATATATATATATATATATATATATATATATATATATATATACATACATATATATAAGTTAAGATAAAAGATTTCGTATATATAAATTACGATAAAATATTTCCTAAGAGTATTAATAAAAAACAAAACAAACTTAAAAATATATCAGAATGTTTTCAACAGAGAAAAGAATTTCTTTCAATTTTCTTTTAAATAAGAAAAAGTTCCATTCATGAGAGAAATCAAAAAGTTTTAACACTATTTTGTTCCATAAAAATGCTCCTCTAAATGAAATACAAAATTTATCAAAATTAGTTTCGAAAACTGGTTGAAGAATAAAATTTTCATTACGCAAATTGTATTTATTTTTAACTATTAAAGAATATAAATTGTGAAAAGAAACTGGAGATGTGCGAGACTTACATTTAAACATAAAACACAATACATTAAAAAAATTAAGTTGATATATATTAAGAATATTCATTTCGTTTAAAAGAGTTTAAAAGAGCATGATAAAATCGATGTTTAAAATTAATAAGTCGTGCAACATGTTTCTGTTGGCGATAAAGTGGTTCTAATTTAGTTTTACTTACACTACCCCAAGCCGCATTAGCATAGTTTAGATGGCAATGAATAAAAGAGTGGTAAAGCTGAATTAAAGTATGTTTATTTAGCATGCTTCTTATTTTAAATAGTATTCCTATACTTTTGGAAATTTTAGAGGATAAGTTTTCAATGCGTTTTTTCCATGTTAGATTTTCATCAATAAAAACCCCTAACAAATTTGTAGCCGTTACTCTTTTAATTTGAATGTCATCTATAAAAAGAGCAGGCAATTCACTTGGTAGAAGATGTTTTTTGTAGTATGGATGAAAGATAGACCATTTTGTTTTTTCAATGTTAAGAGAAAGCTTATTTAATTTAAACCATTCTGAAATTTTAATTAATTCTATGTTCATACTTTGAAATAGGGTAATTATGTTACTATGAGATAGAAAAAAATTCGTGTCGTCAGCAAACATAATTGTCATTAAATTAGATGCTTCATAAAGATCGTTTATGTAAATAAGAAATAGGAAAGGTCCTAGGACAGACCCTTGAGGAACTCCGCATGTTACATCTAACAAGTTTGATTTCGATGATACGTCATAGTGAACAAATTGCTTTCTATTACTTAAATAACATTTTAAAAGCTTCAAAACATTGCCAGAGATTCCATAATATTTAAGTTTTTTAAAAAGAATTTTATGATCTATCGTATCAAAGGCTTTAGACAAATCAATAAAAATGCCTAAAGTAAATTTGGAACTTTCAAATGATTCAGTAATATATTGTGTTATTTGGAGTATAGCGTGTTCAGTGGAGTTATTTTTTTTAAACCCATATTGATTTTTGTATAGGATATTATTTTGAGAAAGATGATTATAAATTTTATTATAAAGAATTCTCTCTATAATCTTTGAGAAAACAGAGAGAACAGATATTGGACGGTAATTACTAACGTTAAGTAAGTCTCCTCCTTTAAATATTGGTGAAACTCTAGCTATTTTTAATTCATCAGGAAAAATTCCTTGTTGAATTGAATATTTAAATATTTTAAAAAGGATATTTTTTATGATATCATATGAATCAATGACAATGTTTCCATTGATATCATCAGGACCGACTGCTCTATTTAACTTTAGCATTTTAAAAGCTCTATCAAATTCATCAAAAGACAATTCAAAAGAATTTAGATAAGATATTAAAGGAAAACTATATCTGTTTATTGTTTTGTTTGTGTTTGAAATTTTTTTTGCTAAATTTGGTCCAACTGAAGTAAAGAATTCATTCATTTTATTAGCTACCACTACTGGATCATCAAATATTTTATTATCAATTTTAATAGCTTTAGGTAAAGAGTTAGCTTTCAATTTCTTACTGCCTGTAATTTCTCTTAAAACTTGCCATGTTTGCTTTAAATTATCTTTATATTTTTCTAGTAAATTTATGTAGTATCTTTTTTTTAAATTTTTTCTTTGCATTTCAAATTTTTTTAGCGTAATTCTTATAAATTGTTTTACTTTCTAATGTTCTCGTTTTTAAATACTTGATATACAACTTTTGCTTAACTTTAGAACTTTTTCTGAGATCTTTTGTAATCCATGGTGACGTGAAGTATTTTTTTTTTTTTAGTATTTAATGTTTAGGAAAATTAATATCACAAATTTCAAAAAATGTTTTTAAAAACGAATTAAAAGCTAAATTAGCATCATTAGAATCTATATGTTTCCAATGAAGTAAAGATAATTGTTCCTTATAAGCAGAGCAATTCGCTTCCGTAAAAAAACGTTTGATGAAAGGTTTATTATGGTGTAGAATTTTTTTGATGTTTGTGTTTATGGAGAAAAAAATGAGAAAGTGATCAGAGACGTCACTTTTAATAATACTTTTTTTTAAAGATAAGTTAAAAACGTCAGTTGTAATTATATTATCTAATATAGAGGCTGATGTTGATGATATTCTGGTAGGCTTATTATTAACGGTATCGCTCCAATTTCGAAAATGTCATTGTAAAACTTTTTAATGTTAGTATTAGTGTGGTATTCAAAACAGTTTAAATTAAAATCACCAATTATGTAGTTTAATTTCTATTCATGTGAACTTTTTTTATGTAGTTTAATTTCTTTTCATGTGAACTTTTTTTAATTATATCATTATGTAAAAAGGCATTAAAATCCTCAATTACGCCATTTGGTGGGCGATAACAATAACTTAAAATTATATTTTTGGCATTTTTAGTTAAAATTTCAATACTTAAAACCTCTTTATCGCCATCAGAAATGCTTAAGTCTGGCCTGTTAATAAACCGCAAATATTCATTCACGTAAAAAAGAATACCACCACCTTGCTTTTTATTTTTACGCGCTAAAGAAATTAAATTAAAACCTGGAAGGTGGAGATTTGAGTTTTTAACATCATCAGAACTGCACCATGTCTCTGTAATGCATATTATGTTAAAAATATCAGAAGTTTCTTCTATATTACTATGAAAAGTATCAAAGTTTTTTTTTAAACTTCTTATATTAAAATGAATAACATTAAGAAAATCCCTATTAAGATAATCTTTCAATTCATTGTTATAAAAATAAGAGCAGTTTTGAAGAGCACTTGCTTCACTAAAATAATTTATGCCAGGATCGGATTCATTATCAAGTAAAAAATCATTAATTTGAAAAAAGTTAAATGAAATTGACTCAAAATTTAGTTGGTTTGAATCCATTTCAGAATTTAAATAATTTTATAACTATGAATTGAAAAAAAAAAAAAAAAAAAATTACTTAAAATCGCGTGTGAATAATTTGTAATAAGTAACCTTAGCATACTTTCCTTTACTTCGTAGCTCCTTTGCTTCCGCGAATAACTTTCTTCTTATTTCCATAGTACGTTCGCTAAAATCTTCATTTATAAACAAATTTTCATTCCAGAGTTTTGCCTTTACGAACTTATCCAAAATCGCGTTCTTGTCTTTATAGTTTAAAAATTTTACAACTATAGTTCTATTTATTCTTTTAACACCCATCACCTTTTTTCCAACTCTATGGGCTCTCTCAATTTCGATATTACCATTTAAACCCAATTTAGTTTTTAAAATTTCTCTTATTTTACTTTTAGTTTCTTGCCAGGTTTCAATTTCTTTTTCTTCTATACCATTATACTCTCAAATTATTTCTGCGACTCCTATCTTCAAGTTCAGCCAATTTATCTTTAATAACGTTATCATTTTCTATATTTATTTTTGTGTCGTTCAGTTGATATACTGATGACATTGCTGTTTTTTTAGAAACATCTATTTCCAATAGTAAATTTTCATATTTGTCACTGACAAATTCAACACTTTTTTTCAGGTCACTTACTTCATTTTTTAAATTTTTATTTTCTTCTTGCATAACTGATATTTTACTCTCTAGTTTATCAATCCTGTCGCTAAATAGCTTCATTATTGTGTTTTCATGAATATCCATAATTTCTTTTAAATGAGTAATTGAAATACTTTTATAACCCATTTTTAAGTTTAATAATAAACACGTCCGTTCACTAAAATGTTCACGGCCGTTATCGTCTCGGAAATCCGGACCAGATTTGTTCGTCTTCGGACGTCCTAGGACGTCAAATGCCCATTGGGTAGTTGCAAAGTTAGAAGATGTAACTTGCAAAAAAAGTTTTACATTTCCTTAAATTCATTTTTTAATTTAAATGCCTGATAATAGTAAAACTATATCAATGTTCTATAACTTTTTGTAAAAATTCTTTTATTTCTTTAAACGAATAATAAAAAAAAACAATAAAGCACACAAAAAAAAGTAAAAAAATTTTTTTTTATTAAAGCCTAAATTACATACATCTTAATTTACATACATTTGAATTACATACATCTCCCGTCACCATTTTTTTTTTCAAAAAGTCTGAATGAACTCCTTTTAATTTTTTTTATATATTGAGTTTATATATTAAGTTTATATATTGAGAATATATATTTAGAAAAGTTAGTTTGTAAAAGTAAAATATAAAATGTTTATTGCAAATTTCTTATGTAAAATACCACGAAAGTCCATAAAAAAAGATTGAAATCTTCTATTATTATTTTATTTTATGTGAAATTTTAAATCCTACGATTAATTTCGATGTAGTTAAAGATATTATGAATAAAATTTAATTTCATTAGACCCATGCATGGGACCAGAGACCCATTTTTAGATGGCGGATATTCTCAGGCTTTATTCACCGCAAATATCTGTAAACATTATTATGACTATGGTATCAATACGCCAAAGTTTTAATTTAATATTCAATATTAAATTAGAACTATTCAGCAATATTCAACATAATTGAATTGTCTCTTTGTAACCTTTTAGGCCTTTCATTAAAATCCGGTATTGTACCAGAGTTCAAAAATTGTTAAAATCACACCTATTGTCAAGACTAGAGATGTCACAAATATAATTATAGACCTCTTTTTGTTTTACCATGTTTATCGAAATTATTAGAACTTATTATGTATGTAAGACTGTAAAATAATTTATCTGAGAATACTATATAATAAACAATTTGGGTTTAGAAAAATCACTCAACAGACCATGCAGTAATCGAACTAATAAATTATTCATCCGATATTCATTTGATAACGATTGATTACTTACAATTATTTACATACACATGCGTACCCAAACAGCGCTTGTAAACGACAGTGCATCAATATTTCACTTTTTATTGTAAAAAAAATATTTTAATTTACAAATCGTGCTCTAAAATATATGGAATATTGTATATTAACCTAATAAAACGAACATAAAAAAAAAAAATTAATAAAATACGAAATTTAGTTGAATAACTCTACCGAAAATAAACAAATCAAAAAACTAGTGTATTAACTTAATATATTTATTTTTTAAGTGTAATTCATGTCTTAATAACTATTCGGCAATGTATGAATTTTAAAAATAAAAACAAAATAAATTTTTTTAGCATTATCAACTGTGTCATCCATGCTGATATAGCAACCACTCAAACTACGTTTTCCAGTAAATGATGTGCGTCCATGAAGAACTCTAAAATAATTCACGACCTCCTAAAAAAAATAGAAAAAGACCAAAATAATATATTGCAATAGAAGATTGCACAAGAAAAGTAGATTAATCCCAGCCGGCACAAACACGTCTTTTAGACGTTTTTTTTTCGCATCTCAAATGTTAACACCTTTTAGAGGTCAAAATTCAGATAAATATAAGACATCTAATGGTAGTCTTCTTTTAGACGGCTTAAGACAGCAATTATTTGTACTCTCAAAGGTAAATACAATTTGATGTCTTATAGTTATTTGAATTTAGACGTCTAAAAGGTGTTAATATTTTATATTCTAAAAAGACAGTTCTTTTTAGTGCCGGCTGGGATGTTTATTAATATACATGCATCATTAGAAACAAACTTTATTTATAAAAACAAACCTCCAGTTGTTGACAATTAATAAATTTCCAGGAGTTAGTTCAAGTCGAAACTCTTGTTCCTTGCTATATATGATATCCAAAAAAGCTATGCAATAATTATAAAATTTTTCAATTTTATCGAATGATAAGCAATTTAAAACATCACGATCTCCATCATTTATTATAAAAACGCATAACTTTCCACAGACTTTCAATTTATAGTTTTGTAAAGAAAACATCAAAATCAACTAATGATAATTTTTTTAAATAATGAAACACACAACTACTTAGTTTTGTGATTTGACCCCATATATTGTTATACATTGTTGGATTTGTTACAATGTGTAGACTTAGGCGTGATATTTCAACGACTTTACAAAATTCCTTTTATCAAAATATTTATGTTTTCAGTGGCCCTTAGGGGCCACTGAATGAATTTTTGCTTCACATAATTTAGGCATTTAAAAAAATAATCATTTTTTGCTTTAAAAAGTTTAATAATAGATTAAAGAAAAAAAATGGAAACAAGCAAACCTGAAAAAATCCCTTCCAGTAATTGACAGTGCACTTCTTTATAACACATTTTCAAAAATTTGATGTTAAAAAAGGAAATTTGCAAATTAAAAAGTTTTTCTATTATCAAGTGTGCAGATATTGAAGAGTTTCTTAATTCGCTTATAGTGATTAAAGAAAAGATCCTAATAAAAAAGTAATAACCGATAGGTTTTATCATGCATTAGATGTGAAGGTGGAGAGGTTAAGGCCATCACTCTTGACATTTCAAAAGCTTTCGATAAAGTTTAGCATGCTGGTCTTCTCCATAAGCTTTCATCTTATGGTGTATCTGGCGCTATCTTTAAGATTATTGAATCCTTCCTTTCCAATCGTAGTATTTAATAATCGTAGTGAAAATTGTCCTCGATGGACAGCACTCTTTTACTTATTCTTTAATATCAGGGGTTTCTCAAGGTTCTACCCTTGGCCCTATACTCTTTTTAATTTACAATAATGATCTTCACATCTAAGGTGGCATTGTTTGCTGATGATACTACCATTTATTCTTGTTGTGATAAGAAGCGAACACTCTCTGATTGGTTGGAGGGGGCATTTCAGTTTAAAATAATTGCAATCGTTATCGCAATAATTTAGATCTTTCTATATTTATGAACGGTGATGTACTCGATGAGTCATCTACTCTTCATCTTCTAGGATTAACTATTTCTTGCAAACTTTCTTGGAAGCCATTCATCAAATCTGTTGCAAAATTAGTTATCTGCTAAGGTTGCATCTCTTTATCGAGCTAGACAATTTCTTACTTTGGATTCTATTCTCTATCTCTATAAATCTCAAATACGGCCTTGTATGGAATACTGTTGCCATATCTGGGGTGGATCTTCTAAGGATGCCCTTACCCTTTTAAACAAGGTGCAAAAATGCATTGAAAACATAGTTGGACCTACTCTTGCAACCAACCTCCAACCATTATCATATTGTCATAATGTTGCTTCTCTTTCAACAAATACTATAATGGGCACTGCTCTTAAGAGCAAGCGTCTTTCCTCAAATAGCCAAACTCGTGATGGAGCAAGAGGATTTCTGAAGGTAAATAATATATGTTTTTTATTTTTCTATTTCATTTTAAATATGCTTCAGCTTGATTCAGCTAAAACTAAAATATAAGGTACAACATTTGGTAAAATAAAATCTTTCATATTTTAGATCAGTTTGAACCTATTGTCAGATAATGAGATAGAAGGTTTAGAAGTTAAGAAAAATATTCGCAATGACAAAACAACCAGGAGTACTTATGAAGAAATTCTAAATTCAAAATATAAAGAAAGTTCTGTAAAACCTTTTTTTTCATTAGCTTTAGTTCTAAATGTTTCTGAAAGTCACTACAATTAGTCACTACAATATTTCTATATTAATGAACATTATAAATAAAAGATAAAATTTAAAAAAAAGATAGTTTAGATAGAAAAAACGATTTTTTGTAGCTGGTTTTAAACTTTGTCAAATAATGATACAAAAAAATGATACACCCAGAATCCAGCGACCACTTATTGGTAGATTACCTTTTTCCACCAGAGTTGCACCTAATGGAGGAAGCTGTTAATCATATTTATAGTTTTTTTTTTTTTTTATATAATCGTATAGAGAAATGTGGTAGTGAAAATAAAGTTACAAAAGTTTCAATAATTTTGAACATTTCAAAAGAGGTTCAGAACAATGTTTTTAATTTTAATTTTACTTGGAATGTCTCCAGTAAAATTCTAAAAAATTATGATGAATCGAGAAAATATATTTACGAATTAACTTTACTCAATTATAACATTTTTATATTATTGTCACAAAAATATATTAAAATAATAAATAAACAGTATCGCAATTATATTATGTATTCATTATTATCCATGACATAGGTTTGTATTTTACAAATGACGTATTCATGACAGTCATATCCAAATGATATAACCAAATCTATTACAGTCTCATTTCTGGTAAAAGCTTTTGCTATAAAACGATTTTAAAGGTGTAACTTTTGAACAATTTATAATTTTTTAATTTATAAATTTGTATAATAAATAACAAAAGTTGTCTTTATCCATTTTGGGCGAAAACTCCCGAACCTAAAAATGTTTGGTTTTTACGGGTTAACTCTAAAAATGTAATTATTTTAGTAATAGGAATTGTGTGATCGGTATTATATTAAACCTAAATCTAATCATCATATTAAATCTAATCATTGTAATGAATAATCATTGTAATGAATCCAACAATACATGACAATGTCTAGGGTCAAATCAAAAAACTGGTTAAGAGCATGTGTGGAAATGAAATGAAAAAACATATTAGGCACCAATACTTATATGCTCTACAGAACACTACTACTACTACTACTACTACTACTACTACTACTACTACTACTACTACTACTACTACTACTACTACTACTACTACTACTACTACAACTACTACTACTACTACAGAAAACATTCAAACCTCAGGTAAGAATTTTTTCCCTCATTAATACTAGTTAACACTTTAAGAAATGCTCATAAAGCTATATTTATCAGTGAAATTTCAGGTATAGCTATACACTCATTTATATATATATATATATATATATATATATATATATATATATATATATATATATATATATATATATATATATATATATATATATATATATATATATATATATATATATATATATATATATATATATATATATATACATACATTAAACTGATTTAAACATTAATCCAAAAATTAATTAACCTAACTTAATAAACTTTTTTTGTGCATGGGTTTATCTTTATAATAGGCCCTAAAGCTTTTGAACAACGATCTTTTTCCTAAACGAATAACTGAATTTAAATAATAAATTTAACAAATGTTAATTATAAAAAGTAAAACCAAAGATTAAAATAATGAAGATACATAATATGTGGGCGGAATTCATGTCTTGGCTAAATACTCCACAGCATCACGATTAGTAAGCTTCAACTTTTGAGCAGCACCTTTACCATCTACAAATATTGTTCCTGTATGTTCATGGCAATGAAACATTGGTAGGCTATAATAATAAAAATTTTAACTGCAAAAGTAAGAACAAAGCGATTTGCGAACCAATTGTTGTTTCATGCTCTCAGATCAAGGACTTCTTAAATAGGCCGCGACAGCTCATACTGTCACAATGTATAGATTTCCCAATAAATCAGAGGATCGCAAGTTATGTAATAAAAAACTTCTAAATGCAAACTTAGTGCTAACAGATTATGAGCAAATTTTTGCTCAGCACTGGCCTAAAGATGCAGAATTAAAAAAAGTCAAAGGTGGTAGTTTTGTTCCAGTGCACCTTCCAACAGTCTTTAAAGGTATACCAGTGTCTTGTATTCCAATAGTGTCTAGAAAGTGAGATGTCATTGGGTTAATGTGCTCTGAGAGCAATAGTTTACCTTGTGAGTTTGAAAACTTCAAAAAAATGAACGCTATTTAATTCCATTGTAAAAAATTTGAAGTCAATGATAAATAACTGTAAAGAAAAATTTTATGTTGTTGTAAAAGAAAAAAATATATCTTTAATAACATATGAACATTGTGGGCTAGTACCTAAGTTTTCAATATACATAACTTTAGAAGATTCTGGAATTATTTATTTTACTGGCCAACTTTTACAATTTTAACCTTTTTAAACAAAGGAGTTATTAAATACTATTCTCAACTGGAGAATGCTGTTATGTTATTAATAATGAAACAGATCCTAAGTGAGCAAGTTATGTTAGGCATCAAGTAACTTTATTAAATAAAACAAACAATACACCATTTTCTTTAGAAGACATTTCTGATGTATTGCATCTTTATTCAAAATCTCGTTCAGTATATTTTGACCTCATAGAGAAGCTTGTTTTGCCATGTGTACAAGAGTTACAACGAATGACAAACAAATTAAATAAATTTGAAGATAATGAATATTTAAAGATGATATTTAAAGACCTTCAGAAATTTCAAAAATACTGCTTTATCTTGACTGATGAGGTGTACATAAAACCTAGGCTACAGTATTCTGGTGGTAAGTTATTTTTAACTTCCAACTGGAAAGCCAAGATTTTTTTTTAAGCATTTTTTTTAAACTATTGTTTGAAAAGCTTAAATAATTGTAGTACTCACAATTAGTTAAAATAAATCATAAAAAAATTATTTTTTAAGAAGTTATTAATTTTGTTTGATTATAGGGATTGTGTACAGTGAAACAAAAAATGTCCAAGAATAAGCAAAAACAGCTTTAGCACTAATGCTCCTTTGTCTTTTTGGTGGCCAACAACTTGTTATAAAAGATTTTCCAGTTTGTAAAGTTACAACAAATTTTCGAACAAGCGTGATGGATTTAGTGAAGAATTAAATTATAATTGCAGGTGGAAAGCCTCTTGAGTTAATAATGGATAACTGTCGAGTAAATCAAAAAACATTTCAATATTTTAATGCAAAAAATATGCACAGTGCATATTTTAAAATGTACTCGAAATTATTGTATCACTGAAAAAACACAATCTTTAAAATATAAACTGCTAAATGATAACGATACTGCGCAACTTGCAGAATAGAAATTTATAATTCAACTTCATGCTGCAGATAATCGAATAGTTAAGTTGCCATTAACACAAAAAACTGTGTCACCAAAATCAAATGAACAACAAAATGTTGGATTAGCTCTCAAAGGTTTTTGTGATAAAACAGTTGCAGCATTATATGTAAATTTTCCTGATGCTGAAGATACTGCACTTTTTATTGAAACAACTGTCAAGTGGTGGCTTATTGTCAACAGTAAAGCAAAAGGTCTAGATATTAGATTAAATGATATTCGAAGAAAGCCTATTACTTCAGTCAATGATTGGTAAATAGATTTCTTAGAGAACAATACTACTTATTTTGCTGAAAAGTTGAAATGCAAAAATTCAAAATCAAGAGAGAAAAAGTTAACAATGGATACCCAGAGTGCTTTGCAAAAAACTTTTAAAAGATTAGCAAGCTGTGCCAAGTATTTGTTGAATTGCGGTGTATTTATTGTTAGGACATATGCAATCAGATGCACTAGAAAAACAGATTGGGAAATATCGGCAAGGGTTAGGTGGCACATATCTGTCAGGGTTAGGGTTAGGGTTACTGTGCAAAATGTTATTCAAAAATTTAGAATCGACAAAACTAGAATGTTGCTAGACGAGCAAGCAGATTTTAAATATTTCCTCCTGATCACCACCACTGTGATAACTGTGAACTTGATGTGGAGTTTGATATGTCGATATGTGAAAATTGTGAGGATCAGTTGCCAAATAAATGCAAATAAGGGCTTTTATACATTGCAGGTTTTATTGCTTACAAACTTCCTGAATTACATGCAATTTAGTCTACTTTGTTATTTATTGTTTTTTTATATTTGAAGTGACACTTGTGAATAAAGTTTCACCATTACTGTGCAAGAGAGGATTAATTGACATTTTTATCAACTATAATAGTAAATTTCAATTGCTTCTTTGAAGTTTTAAAAAAGCATGTTGCATTTTGGCAAACATTTTTTTAAACAATTATTGTAAAAAACACTCTAAAGATTTTGGGAAGGAATGTTTAATAAAACAGGCAAAACTTTCAACTTCAAAATAAAATACTTTGAGTCAAAAAAGTCAAAATAATTTTAATAAAGTAATATATTTGTTTGTTTTTATCAAAAAATATATTATTTGTTACAAGTGTTAAACGGCTAAAATAAACATATAGTTTTAAAAATAAGATTTAGTCATTTTTAGCTAAACTCTAATACTTTAATTAAATAACTTAAATTTTTATTGTAACTAACTTATTGACGTAAAAAAAAAATTCCAATAATTTTTTGCTTCCGAAATTTAATCCGAAAATTAAATAAATTTAATCAAAAATGTTTTGTTCTCATAAAGCTCTTTGTTTCTGAAGTTTGTTTACAAAAGCAAGAATAAAAAATAATTTAACCGTAAAAAAGTCGACCTTTGCTAATTTTATGGAAAATGAGCTGTCGCGCATTACGAGAAATGAGCAGCCTGTTTGAGAAGACCTTGTCTCAAATCAGAATCAGTAACCATTTGTGGTTAATGAATCTTTTGAGAACCTAATTGTTTTATAATAATAATAACAATAATAATAAATATTGAAAAAACCTAAATTTTTATTGAAACAACAGTAATTACTTAAACAATATAGTATAAAAATTGTGGTATAAAATTGGTAATCAATCTAGTATTAAAAACAATAGAAATCAATCTAGTATTAAAAACATTTTTGATATACAAAAGAATACCATCATTTTTTTATCAACTAGATAAGATTGTCACAATCTATAAGTTCTTGCTTTTAAAAATTAAATTCTTATTTGTCCTTGTATGGAAGACTGCTGTCATATTTAAGCTAAAACACCTAATAATGCCCTTTTCTAATTTAGAAAAGATGGAGAAAACATCAAAATGTATTTCTGTTCTAAGCTTTAGGCTCTCTCCTATCATTGTAAGGTTGCACGTCATCAACTTTTTCACAAATACTACTTCTCTGCTTGAATAATCTATCATCTCTTGTTCCATCAACCAAAACTCAATCTTTCCCTTCATGCTCTTAATTCATTAAAAAATTTATTTTTAGAAATCACTCTCATCGTGTTTTTCTGACTCCATACAATTTACAGTTTTCTAACTAACTCTTTCTTACAAACTCCTTCTTAAGTTCAAACTTAAATAGTTACTTGCTGCCATTTTGCTGGAAGTTTTTTTTTAAAAAAACTTAGTTAAGTTGTCTGGGCAGGTGTCATAAACTTTGATATCTTATATCATTGATCTTAACAAAGGCTTTCTATGTATTAGTTTAGTTACTTTAATCTATGCATAGTTTTAACCAATCATAACCTGGTTAAACCTGGTTAAGCTGCATAAACATCAAAAATTTTGACCGGATGCAACCAGCTATTTTAAATGTTTTTACGGTTTTTCCTCGATTCTTTGAATCTTAAAAACTTGTAGCATTTTTTTTGGACAGCATAAAAAAATTATTTGTCTCTAATTAACCTTTGGCACTTTATTTGTTTTCAACAAGTAATGTTTTTAAAATAAATTTTTTGAAAAATTAATGTTTTGAAAAACAAGTAGTCGATTTTTTAAAAATCTACTGTCATATAATTTATTATTAAAAAATAACTCAATATTAGAACAATGAAATTTTTATATATGATGACATGTGATTTTTATGATGAATGATGAATTTTTATATGTGATGACATTTTTATATATGATGACATATATATGATGACAACAATGAAATACTTGTTATAATAACGCGAGACTATTCATTATTTTTGATCTGTTGTGATAACAGATCAAAAATAATGAATAATAAATATATAAATAATAAAACAAATAAATAAATAACCCAGGTGAATCTAAAAAATATGTTCCATCAGTATGACACGGAAGAGCAACATTTGAATATGCTAAGTCAGCATGATCCATATCTTATTCTGATCTGTTTGTTGTTAGCCATACATCACCATAAAAAGTCGTGAATACCCAATAAGATTACTAATAGTTCTAATAGACTAAAAAATATAAACAGAATATATAAATAATTAACAGAATTAAAAAAAAACTATTTTATCTAAATAAAATCTTTAAAAAAAAAGGATTGTTTAACAAGAAAAATTAAAAAATTATTAGAAATTAAAATTATATTGAAATTCTGCCATTAATTACCTCAAGTGTTGTTGGGGTGTTTTTTTACAATCTCAAAGCCATATATTGCCTTTCAATCAAAATAAACAATGATTATGTAAGTATTTATGTATATGCATATAAATATATACATATATGAACTTTTTTGGAAACGGCATAGTGGCAATAGATGAACTTTTACTTGTATTGCAAAAAAATATCTCACTGTGAAATTTTTAATGTTGGAAAAAGTTTGAAAATAAATATATAACACATAACATATAACCCATAACACAATTGCTTATTAAGAAAACTTTATAACAAAGATTATCCTATGTGTTCCAAACATTTCTACAATAAATTTAGCTGTTAATTTTTTT
This sequence comes from Hydra vulgaris, assembly GCF_038396675.1. NCBI lineage: Eukaryota > Metazoa > Cnidaria > Hydrozoa > Anthoathecata > Hydridae > Hydra > Hydra vulgaris. The sequence continues at coordinate 994,663 of NC_088927.1, forward strand.
TATCGCTTAATGTATTAAAATTGGAGGTTGTCTCATGGAAAAAAAATTTACCATGCGTCCTTTATCAGGTTAAGAAAATACTGACTAACATATCAGATGTTTACTATATTATAGTAAAATGTTTGTAAATTTACAATTCAGTCCAAATTTAAATTGACTTTTTAATATAATAATAAATTTAATATAATATAAAAATAATATAGTAATAAATTTCTATTAAGAAAATATCAATGTATAAATCTTTTTAGTTACAAAATCTTTAATGAATTCTTTTACTTTTAATTTGCCATTTAGAAACAAGATTGTTGATTTAAAAAGGAATAAAAAAAAATTTGAACAAACACAAAACTAATTAGGCAAAAATGTTGTTTTTTAAAGAGGAGAATGTATCCTCCTCTTTTAAAAACGATCCATTAGGAAACAAACAAATGTTAGTTAGTGAAAAATCTGAGGAGACAATAAAATGTTTAGACACTTACTATAATGGAGACAATAAAATAGACATTATCTTCAGCCTTTTAAAAAATTTAAAAAGTCTATAGTTCTTAATTTTATTTTTAAAAAAATATTGGGACAATTTAGCTCCAACTGAATTATGATTTGGAATAGGTTTGGCTGCACTGAGTGCAAAATTTATGTTATAAATAACAGTTGGTAAAGCATTGTCGGTAATTCAATTTCTAAGGAAAGTATTTTAAGGCAAAAACAATTAAGAACAAGTTAAGATAAGATTAAGTTAATATTTCTAAAGGCTTCACATACCATGCTAGATTTAAAATGGCTTCACATACCATGCTAGATTAATGTCACAGGGAGTTTCTTATTAACATAATATCTTCTTCAGCCACAAATTAATAGTTTGCAATAAGAAAAGCTGATTCATGAAATATAAGTCAAAGACACTTTAAAAACACAAAAAACACAGTTGGTATTTAAATGAAAGATTTGTGGCTATGTGCCTAGCTGATTAATGTTTATCTGTAAACTATTTACATAATTAGCTTTTTCTATTCCATAATTAGTTTTTCTTTGATTTGTTAAAAATATAACAAGAGATAAAAGGGCTGAAAACCAGTTGGGACTGGGACTTATTTCCAGATTATAAACGATGTGTTAACAATTTGTCAATGATCTTCTTGATCTTCTACATCACAGTGCAGAACGTACTTTTAATTTTAGTCAAGACTTTTTGCTAGAGGAACTTATAAATAGCATTATCAGGACTTCATATCTCAATTAATGAGTTATCTATCTAATTCTTTTTAAAATATTATTATAGATTATAGATTTTTTTTTATTTTATTGAATTAAAATGAAATTCCCTTAGCCTCTTCCCTACCCCCCCCCCAAAAAAAGTTTAATATACCTCAGATCCAATGAAAAAAATTTGTCATTAAAATAAATTCAATTATGTCCCTTGTAGTTTTCAAGAGGAGTATTAAAAATATCAGAAAATTCTGCTTTTTGCATTCATCAAAGTTTAAAAAAAAATATTTTTAAAATTCTATTTAATATTTAAAAACAAATTTTTTTAAATTATTTTTGAATTTTAAAAATTCATATTTTGTAAACAAATATGATTCAAATGTTTTCAAATCATTTTTTTGAATTAAATATCAATATTTAATTAATGACTAGTTAAGGCGATATGGATGGTTAAGCACCAAACCAACCTATACTAAAAAAATAAAAAAATAAAAATGATTTATGTAGTGTTTCTTTGCAAACAACAATATACTATACTTAAATTTTTAGGTAAACTGGACAGCAGTTACTTTGAATTTGCTTGGTGTTAAAAACTATTTAATTTTGCACCTCCTTTCAACATATTTGTTGTTTAGGCTAGTTAAGTGCTACGCCCTGGACAAAAAAAAGGTAGAAAAAAAATAAGGTAACTTATCCCTCCCCCTTCAGAATTTTTTTGAAAACAAAACAAAACATATACTAATAAGACTATAGTATTGTTAGTATATTTTAATGTATATGTATTTTAAAGTATTTTAATAATAATTATAACTTTTTTTTTTTTTTCAACATCTTTGCTTCCAACAAGGCTGCAAGCAACGACTATTAGAGTTAAAAGTTACTGGAAAAAAAAAGATGAAGTTTATAGAGCACGATAACAATTGACAGACAACTTAAAAGATTGCAAAATATATCAATCAGGAAAGCAGGTTTGTAGGTTGGCATGTCCATTTATGTTTGCAATCTGTTTTTGTATCTTGTCTAAAAGAAAAAGAGCATCATTGGAAGTTACTTATTTGTTACTAAAAATTACTACTTTGTTAGATAAACACAGCATGGAAAAATCAGTTTAATCTGTTAATCCTTTAATCAGTTGCTAAAAGCCAACAAAAAACATGATATAGTTCCAGTAACTCTTCCAGTGGATAATTTTTTTAAAAAAACTTGTCAACAAATAGACCAATTTAGAGACTATCACTATATAGCCAAAAATCAAGCCACTTATTTGCAGCATCTGGAAATAAAATTACCAAGTAATCATATTTTATTACTAGGTTTTGTTGAATATCAAGATGCAGTACAAGGTTTCCATAGGAACAACAGTCTAGCAACAAAGCATCTTTTTGTTATTTACAAATATGGAAATTTGGAAGCCTATATTTTATAGAAACTAACAAAAATATGTCTTTTCACTTTTTAAATTGGAGGTTTTGTTTATTGACCTATCAAAAATCAACTTTTATCTTTGCTAACAAATTTTAAAGTAGCCATTATGTATAAAACAAAATATTCAAAAACTCAATGTCAAATTTTATTATAGTCTAGAGTTGCATAATATAAAAAAAACTAGAAGGTTTTTTGAAATTTTGTTTTTAAAATATAGAGCTTTTGAACAAAACATGTTTTTCCAACTGAAGTTTATATTTTTGGAAAAAACAGAAATTTCAAATGGCCATATCTCATAAACCACGAAAGCTGGAAATTTCAGCTTTATGCTGAAAATTCAGGTACTGCTTTCCTCATTGATATAAACCAACCCACCAAGATTCATCTGAGGTGGTCCATGTTGGACCTTGGTCCTCTTAGCAAGCAATAACTCATAGGCAAAAATACTGAATGATTAAAAATACTGAATGTTTTAATTACTGGAATAAACACAGTTTGAGATCATAACAGATTTTTTATCTCTTTCCTTTAAAAGTTTATTAAATGTTAAATGAATTTTTTATAAATGAATTAAATTTTTTTGAATTAAATGAATTTGAAATTATAACTAGAAATATTATTCTTTAAAGTCTAAATAAACAATAACGCAGACTTTCGATCAGTTGGTAAAACCGGAGAACATAAAAACAATTTAAGCAGTTTAAACAATTTAATTTTGCTTGAAATATTATTAAGATCTCAAAAGTTTGAGATCATTAAATGCCAAAACAAAGTGTTTTAAGTAATAAAAATAAATAGAAAGTATAAAATGATCATAATAATAAATTGGTGGCAGAAAAATATGACAGGTGGCAGGAAAATAATTATTTGACAATTTTTCATTTAATAAGAAATCAGTTTCGGTAGAGCCGCTGTATTCTCCGGATACTGATCAGAGATAAAAGTAAAACTTAATGAAAGAAAGTTATAATTAAAAACATCAAATAGGTGGAAATCGTTTGTACAAAAAATTTTGATTTGGGTGATTCAAAACAATATGCTAAAAAGGCTATAAAGAGAAGTGAAAAGGTTTATTGCGAACTAAAAGCAAAATATAAAAATAAATGTTTTACTAAAAGATTAATCTTACTAAAAGATTTTTTTTTAAATTTATTTCAGCCGACCAGTATTGATCAGCAACCTTAAAATAATTATTTCCAGTGTTGGTTTAATGTTTCTGGTGCTACCTGGTATTTAGGTTTTTCCAAATTTAGTGGCACAAAAAAATAAACACAAGTTGTTTTAATTTATTAAACTTCCAAATTGTTTCAATTTATGCTATAAATATCTTTGTTAATTTATCTTTTTCAAAATTTCCAAGACTTACTTGCACTATATACGATAAATTTATTTTCATTAAACTTATTTTCTGATCTCAGTGTTGATAGCTACTACTTTCTGATCCCAAAAGAAATTCCCTTACACAAAGACTCCACATAAATTTCCTTACACAAACACCTCACATATAAAGTCCCTTACACAATGACTTTATGTATAAAAATTCCTTATACAATAACTTTGCATATAATATGCATTAAGGTTGCAACTCTTTAATATTTCTTTAAATACTATAATGGTTGCTGCTCAAAAGAGCAATCTCTAGTTACATCAACCAAAACTCATTCTCACATGACTTGACTTCGACAATGTTGCATCCTTCTACTGTATCTGTCTCTTCATGCTCTGAAGAGTTTTTATATTGTTTTTTTTTATATAGTTGTTTAACTACATTTCATATATATTTTTCCCTGCACTTAAATGGTTTGAAATTCTCTCACACTGAGAGAATTTCAAACCATTGAAATTAAAACCTTGACAATAGACTTAAAACCTTTAAGTGTTCTGTCAACCTTTCCTTGCTCTTTAACATTATTCTTTGTTTATTGGATGTGAATTTTATCCTAAAAAGATGCTGCTTTTTTAGGCAACGAAATCTTTTCTTAATATTAATGAACAAATATTATAGATATTTGGCAAAATATGCAATGATAAAAATACAGAAGGACTTTGCTTTATTTTTTTTAATGAAGTGCATTCATTTATCTGTATATTGTCTATATATAAATGGTTTTTTAAATTTATAATGCTTTAAAGAGTTTTTTTTACTTGCATTTGATATTGGTTGCAATACTTTAAATATTTTTAAATGCAAAAGCCTACACTTCTATTGTATACAAAGATTGTATTTACTTTAAAATAATTATATACATAAAGACAGATGTTTGATTCCTAACAAAACTTATTTTTTATAAATGATACTTACTTTACGCTTGATATATAGTAAAACAACAATTGGACCATAATAATTAGATAAAAGCTATATTTCTAAAAAATTAAACTGACAATTAAACATACACACAATGGCAATGTTTAGTTACGCAATACTTGTGCTATTAAATGCCATTTAACTTCATGGAGAGTTACTATTGTAAAATTGTCTCAACTTATTGAAACTGCAATTTATCCTAAACCAATTAAACGTCAAAATGTGTCAATTGTTTTGTATATTTTGTGATGAGACTGTAACTGCTTTAAAAACTAAGCCATCTGTAAAAAATGTTGACAACACAGTTTTTATAGATAGATGAATTTTTAAAATTCATAATGTTAAAGGAGTTTATGAAGATACTTTTACTAAGGATAAAAATTGTGCTGTTTTTTCATCAAACAATGTTAAACGTTTAAACTTTCCTATAAATTTGGCTGATATGATTGAAAAAATGCCTCCTGAAAGTCATAAAATAAAAAAATTTAATATAAGATACTTCTTAGGCTTATTTTCATCCATGCCATGAAATGGTTGAACTTGTAAAACATTTACTAACTACAAGTCATAAGTAAGTCTGCCACATTTTACTAGTGACCCTAATGGAAAAGCATTTGGAAGACTTTGGCTTTTGAAGGATCAGGTGGTACCTATTTTATAAATGCTTAGCAAATGTTATAAAAAAGTTGACAATATAAAAACTAAACTTTAATTGAATACTAGTATCACTGCTAATGATATGAAAGTTTTATCAAACCGTTTTTGTGACAAATGTAAGTATGTAATACAAGATAATATTTTGTTTAATGTGTTTCATAATCTTCTGGTTAATGAAAGCAATTTGCCTAAAAAAACTAAAATGTCCTAGGTTTACATTGATGGCAATAGAAGATAATCCACTTAAAGATACATTTTATATCTAATGAAATGTGACTTGGATTTAAAATAAAATTTTAGTGATTTTATTAACGACATTTTAAAGTTAATTATGAACTTTTAATTTATAATTATAAATTGTATACTATAATTATATATTATATATATAACCCAATATTTTATAATTATAATTACAACAACCTTATTTTATAACTATAGTTATATTAATAACTCATTATTTATTAAAAACAAAAAAAGAAAAGCAAATGCTTCCATGAAAAAAGACTTTTTTTAAAAATTTCAGATTTTTTAAAAGCTGTATGTTTACACAGCTTGTCATTATAGTCGGCCATGGTATAAATACATTACACCTTTGAAAAGTAATTAAAAAAATAACAAAACAACTAATGAAATACTAATCATAATAAGAGAATAGTTGAAAATAATAACTTACATTCTATACTTAAACATCCATTATCATAAGAAACATGAAGAGGATAAATATTAGCAGGTATCTATAGATAATAAACATTAGCAAGTTATATAAAATAAAAAGTAGAGAATAAAAAAAAAAATCATTTTTTAAGTAGAAAATCAAGTTGAAAATAAAGCAATTAAAAGTAAGTAAAAGTAAACGAATTTACAAAAAATTTTTATTTAAAATAGTCAAATATAAAAAAACTTTAAAAAAGCTTATTTATATCTTATGAACAAATGTTATAAAAAATGTGAAAAACACACACTCACACACACACACACAGACACACACACACACACACACACACACACACACACACACACACACACACACACACACACACACACACACTCACACATACACACACACACACACACACACACACACACACACACACACAGCTTAACCTAAAAATTTAAATTCTTGCCCCATTTGTAATGAAATAAAATTAACTTTTATATCTTAAATTAAATAGAAATTATTCATAGGATTTAAAATTTTATCAATTATTCAATTGTTCATAAGAAAACTCCAACATATAGCCTTAAACAAAAAAATATTTTCTGATGAAATTTAAAAATCTGGCAATGAATTTTAACTTTTGTCAATATAAAATTGAATATATATATATATATATATATATATATATATATATATATATATATATATATATATATATATATATATATATATATATATATATATATATATATATATATATATATATATATATATATATGTATACATATATATATATATATATATAGATATATATATGTATATATATATATATATATATATATATATATATATATATATATATATATATATATATATATATATATATATATATATATATATATATATATATATATATATATATATATATATATATATATATATATATATATATATATATGCGGTAGTGGTGTAGTGGTAGTGCGCTCGCTTAATAAGCGAGAGGTTGCGAGTTCGATCCCCACCACGTCCCTGGTAGTACCGCGCTCAACTGGTTTCTCCGCGCAGCGGCCTTGTTCGTCAAGGGTCGTGTTTCGGAGTGATAGAGTTGAGAGAGGGTTATAACCACAATTCAGTAGCCTCCTCATCTGGAGTGGCCTTCTGGGCCTTGGGGAGGTGAAATAACAAAAAAAAAAAAAAAAAATATATATATATATATATATATATATATATATATATATATATTTTTTTTTTTTTTTTTTTTGTTATATATATATATATATATTTTGTTATATATATATATATATATTGTTATATATATATATATATATTTATATATATATATATATATATATATATATATATATATATATATATATATATATATATATATATATATATATATATAAGGGGTGTTACGCTAGCAAATGAAGCTTAGGATCAAACTAGGATAATTCTTGTATCACTCACTCATCGTTTTTTTTTATAAAGTCATCATTTAAACTTTTGAGTTTGAGTAAACCTGATAAAAACTTAAATACCAAAATTGAAAACACATACTAAACATTTTTATATAATTTTAATATTGAATAAGTTTGATATTATACTTTTGCAAAGTAACTTTTAACAATATAAAAATTCAATAAATAAATACAATTAAAAAAATTAACAAATATATAAACTAATTCAATAAGATTTCTTGAGAGAAAAGTATGACTAGAGTTGTATGCAACATAACAACAGCTGTAAGATGGTTTTTAGAATAATTTTTGTGACAGCTGGATATCTTGTGACTCTTTTCCCAGAACTGACTAAATTTATGATAAACAGATTAAGAGCCTTGTTCGCTCCAACAGCCTAGTTTTTTGTTTGTATAATCAATTGATGCTATTTTAAAAAATTCTATGTTTTGCTAAAGTAAATAGAATTGTATGCTTCACTAAAGAACATACTTTAGGTGATACTCTTAATCCAAGTTCAGGGTAGGCTTCTTAAAATTCTTTGATTTTTGTTTCATAGCCTTACTTTAAAGTCATTCCGAGACAACTTTTACTTCTCTCAAACATTTAAATGCTTCAGAAAACCATATTCACCATTACCCAGTGAAAAAGACTTGATCTAATGTTTTAAAATACCGGTGTTACCAACTAGTTTTGAACTCTTATCCCCCTTGAATTCTCCTCCATGAAGTTTTGGTCTTTATAAGCCTAGTTTTACATTACACTCCTATGCTTTAAAAAACTTTCCTTTGATTTTGTATAACTATCTAAACAAATAATAAGTCTGTTAGTGTTTCCATTTAGAAGATGTTCCATGGCTACATGAGCTAGCACTTTTATAATCTTTGTTTTATCTGGTAGATATAAAAGTGATTGGTTCACACAGTTATTATAAGATGCAGCAGATAACTTTGATATTTACAGTTTTTTTTCCGCAAGCATATTTGTAATAACTAGCTGATAATCTAATCATTACAAGCATTATATGTTTACCATGAAATTCAAAAGGTTTGCTCCAATAGCCTATTCCTTTGTTTGAATAATTAACTGATGTCATATAAAAAAATATTTTGCTGAACTGTGTTCATAAAAGTTTTACTATTTTACTTTTACAAACTTCCTTTTGTGTCACTCAAATTTAAATAACCGTTAAATTCATACTTTATTGCTAAAGTTATTGAAATTATTTAACATGAAACCACATTTACTTTCAACGATTTTTTTTGTTTTTTTGTTTGCATTATTGTTACTAAAGCTTTTTTATCTGTTGCATTTGTAATATCCTTAGTTTTAATGTCTCTACATTATTAAGTTCTTCTCATTTGAAATGCTGTATTGAAACTCACAGCCAAAGTAAAAGTTTGTTTAATTCGTTATGAAAAAGGAAAAAATTCAAGTAAAATTAAAATGGAAGTGTAGTTTTTACAGGAATTAAAAAAAATATTTTATTGATAATATAAACTTGAATGATAGCCATTTTTTCAAATGAATTTGTGGAAGATGTCAAACTAATTTAATAAAAATAGAAAGTAAGGTAATACCAGCATAATTTTGAGCAAACCACATGGTCTTTTTAACATCAAAGAAACTGCTTTTACCAGAAACTAAAAGTTTTTCTAATGTGCTATATACCTTACAGCTAGGAGTAGTTTAACATCTGGATCAAATACAGATAAAAGAGGAAGACCAAAACTCAACTCAGAAGTTGGTATTGATGAAGGAACTGAATATTTGAAAAATTATTAGATCTTAGATTGTTGTGAGGTGTCAGTGGAAAAAGTGAAAAAATTAATACAAAGTTGGTGGGGTCAATAAACTTAATATTATAGCACTTGTAGAAAATTTGCAAGAGTCCTATGCAAATCTGAAAAAACGATTTGATGAAAATAAATTAAATATTTTTGTTCATATGATATGAAGTTGGCCAACATTAAGACGTATAATGTAACATTTTAAGCGTGTAATGTACGTACTAACCATTTCATGTAAACCGTAAACCATTTCAGTCAAGCTACTTTTCCTTATTTTTAATATTTAAACAAGTCTGAAGATATTGTTTCAGTGGTAAGATAAATGAAGCCATTAGCTTTATAAAAACCACTTATGAAGTTTGAATGATGATTACGTAAAAAACCTTGAACGACAATAACAATTGATATTAGCGTTATTTACAAAATATTTTGATATTTTTATACTTAACTGATATTCACAAAAGTTAAGAAAAAACAATGAAAATTTTATTTTTATTAAACTAACTTTTTCATCAAAAATCTTCAGCAAAAGAAAGAAAAAATGGTGTTAATATGACACATAAAGAAAAGAAATCATAAAAGAAATGTAATAAAATAACTTTTCTTTCTTATCTTGAAGCTGCAAGAATATTTGTTTAGAAAATTTCTCATAACAAACAATAAAAAAATACAAAATTAAAAAAAAAAATACAACCTTAAAAATTGTACACTTTAAATCTTATTTTATATTGGTGCCACTTTTAATATTTTAATTCTTTTTTATTTTGTTTTGTTATAATGATTGTTTTGTTATAATAATTATTATGTTATAATGATTGATTTTATAAAAAAAATAAAAAAACATTATTTATGACAAACTTTAAAAGAATTTATTTTTGAGGGAGTTTAGATATACTTGATAACGTTATCAAATTTAAATATATTTAATAATGAGGGTGTAATTGTAAGTCTATACTTGTTTGTCTTGCTTTATTTTTATAAACCTGACACGGCTGTTTCACTAAATATAAAAGCGAGCTTGACGTCACAAGAATTTTTGTGTTTTAAAACAAGAAAAGTATTTCCGCGTAAAAAGTATAAAAATTCACTAACTTTAAAATAATAGTATTTTTTTTCTATAAATTCTTTCATCTTCAAATTAAAAAAATATAAAAGAACTATCCTTCCTTGTTAAATAAATATTTTCATTAAACGGACTAAAATAAGATATTGTTAAAATATTGCTAAAGATTTGGGATCACTTTTCTGTTTTTTACGATTTTTACGGAAACCTGTCTTGGGCCAACTAAGATATTCTGACATAGCTACATGTTTGATAGTTGAAATTTGGAACACTTATCAATAAATGTCTATTCTATCTGAATTTTGGTGCATATTGCTCATTTTTGTAAGAAAAGTTAGTTTTTAATGCATTTCTATTTTTAATTTTATCACTTTACAATGTAAATCAAATTTTTTTTAGTAATATGCACCAAATTATTAAAAATTCAATTCTTTATAAAAATGAAAATTAAAAAATTATTTCATGTACCTTCCATCTATGTTAAAAAATATAGTAATCAAATCTGGCTGGTTTAGCAACAAATTTTTATTGTTTTAAGTTTAATCCTATTATATCTTGTTCATCTATTTGTCAATAAATATTATTGGTATAATTACAAACATATAAATTGGTGTAAAAATATAATTTAAGAATTAGTACAAGTTATTGTCACAAGTTATTGAGTCCAGCAACCGTTCTTCTGGTTTAAAATGAAATATGATTCTAGTATCAACTGGGTGTACAAAGAAATACTACTTAAAGAACTTATCAATGGACCAACTGATTATAGAATAGTTTTTTATAAGAATAAAAACAATTTCAAATTTTATTTGTATATTTAAACACGCAAAAAAAAATTAAAGTTGGCGAGTCTTTATTTATTAACATTCTCACAACATATTATTAGAACTGTGTGCAAATAATAAAAAGTTTTATAAAAGCTTAAGCTTTTAATTTTTAGGCTAAATATTCCTTAATTTAAATCTGGTTTTATTTGATAGAATCAATTTTCAAAATCTAGTCATTTAACAGTTTATCCCCCTTTAACGACATTTTCGTAATTTTGCGAAAATTCAATTTTCTTTACTGGCTTAAAATAATTCTGTTTTAGTTAACTTTAAACATTTAAGTAAAATTTTTTTGTTTTTAAAATAGTCCAACAATGTGTAGATTTAATAATAAATATCGAAAATATATTCTTTCTGATTTTTTTTTGATAAAAAGTAACATCAAATTACTAAAATTTAGCAAAGTTCGTCATTTGACGCGTTTATTCTAAAATTAAAGAAGTTTTTTAATATATTTGTGAAATGTCATCAGATAAAACATTTTATTGGTGTTTTTATTCTTTTTACAGAACAAAATTATCTCTAATGTTATAAAAGTTATAAAGGTTTTAGTAACACCCTTTACGTGAATATTTTCTAAAAATAACAAGAAGCCGTAAAGCTCGCCTGAAACAGCCGTGCTGAGGGTATAATAAACATTGTAAACGTTATAGACAATATAATATGACGCATCCACAATGTTCCTTCTGACACAACACAAAAATAGTTTACTACTGTGATCAAAAAGTAAGGTGAATTTTTTTATAAAATGAAAAATTTTTATTTATTCTTCCAAATCTGTATCGTCCCCCTCAAAATAATCCTCCCCGGCCCCAATGCACTTTTGCCAACGTTTTTTCCAGTCTTCGAAGCATGCCGAAAAGTTCTCGGTAGGGATAGCCTTCAATGCGCGTGCCGATTCACGTTTAATCTCTTCAATGGACTCAAAACGATTTCCCCGCAGTGGTCTCTTGAGCTTTGGGAACAGCCAGAAGTCACACGGTGCTAAGTCGGGCGAATACGGTGGTTGTGGAGCAACATGGGTAGAGTTTTTGGCGAAAAACTCACGAAGAACCAGTGCTGTGTGCAAAGGCGCATTATCGTGGTGCAAAATCCAAGAGTTTTTGGCCCATAATTCCGGTCTCTTTTTGCGAATAGCTTCACGCAAACGTCGCATAACGCTTAAATAATATTCCTTGTTGACTGTTTGGCCAGTTGGAAGGAATTCGTAGTGCACGACACCACAATAATCAAAGAAAACAGTCAACATGACCTTGATTTTTGAGTGACTTTGACGTGGTTGCTTCGGTCTCGGCTCGCCTTTTTCACGGTATTCACTCGATTGGTCGGTTGTTTCAGGGTCGTATGCGTAGACCCAAGTCTCATCGCCAGTAATAATTTGTTTGTAGACGTCTTGATAGTCAGAAAGCATTGCTTCGCACGTTTTAACGCGACGCTCTTTTTCAAAGAAATTGAGAAATTTCGGCACCAAACGTGATTTGAGTCTTCTGAGGCCCAAATGATCCTTCAAAATCGCTTGCACCGACCCAAATGATATTCCAACCATGTCAACAAGGTCTCGAATGGTTAACCGACAATTTGCAAGCACCAATTCTTTGATTTTGTTGATGTGGCGATCATCAATCGAAGTCGATGGTCGTCCGGAGCGTTCCAAGTCATCAACACGTTCTCGGCCTTCTTTGAAGTCTTTGTACCACTTGTAAACATTTTTTTGAGACATAGTCTCTTCACCGAAGGCCTTTTGCAACATTCGATACGTTTCAGCAGCAGAAATATCATTCCGCAAACAAAATTTAATAGCACTTCTTTGCTCAACAAAATTAGACATCGTGAAAATCGCCGAATGCACTTTTGGTACTTCAGAAACAAGCGTAAACAAAAAAAAATTAATAATGAGTTTGACATGTAATTTGGCGCAAATGTTAATGACATTCCTACCAACTTAAAAATAAAAAAGATTGGACAATTCGAATAAGGCGGGAAGTTTAAATTAAAAATTCACCTTACTATTTGATCACAGTAGTATATATAATACAACTATTTACACTAATTACAGAAGGTCTAAACTCCCTCGATACATTGTATTGAAAAATTATTAACAGAATTTATTTATTGAAGAAGTTTTTTATTTAATTAACTATTACAAGTATTCACGCTCGAAGCAATATTTATGCGGCGAAAAAACCGCCGCAAGGATAGCTCTTGCAATGCGCGGTGGGTCAAAAGTGACATTTTCTAGCCAAAACCTCTAAAACCAAAATTTTTTTTTTTTATTAGAAACAGTTTATTATATTGAAAAACATAATTTGTGGAAAAATAACATTTGTTTTTTAAAAACTTCAAATTTTATTACATAATTACGCTAATTGTTAAAAAACTCATTTATTTTCCATTTATAAAAAATTCCGTTTTTACCCAACAAAATTAACAACAAGGATATTATTTAAATTTATGTTTTACGCAAAGTATTCTATCGTTGGCTCTTGCAATAGTTTAAGTACGCCTGATGGTAGACTTTTTTTTTGTTACGTATCTTCTTTCTTAATGTGCAAATTAAAGGATCAGATGCACATAAAAGGCGATGAAAAAGGTCTAAATTGTTTTTTTTTCGATCGCATTTTCTTGTAAAATTTTCACGAAAAATCTTAAAAACCTTATTGGTAGCCTCTTGAGCCTCTTCAGCAAACATACCTAATGGAAGAGTAAATAGTTCGATGACTTCATAGCCATGAATCAAAATCTTATAAGTGTTTGGGTCATAGGATACCAAGGGTACAGGAATACATAGAGCGAAGCAGTTTCCCAACAGAAAGTTTTAAATTTGGATCAGTTAATTTCATAACCACTTGATATTGTGGCCAGAATAATATGAAGCCTTTTCCTAAGATCTACATCAATGTTCATTATACTAGCTGAGACATCGTATTGCTGAAAAAATCGCCTAGCTGTGTTGCCATCGTTTGATGTACCTGCCCCACCTATTCTCGGTTGGTCTATGACAAGACCTATCCTTGTTCGAAATTCAGCACAGACTTCAAACTTTCTCAGTTTAACAATATTTTTTTCGTCTTGATTTCTAGCCTGCCACTTCATAATCGGCATCTCATAAGAGATATGGAGCATACATTCTAAAAACCTTATCCAAGCATGCAAAGTTGAAACGCCACGTTTTATATTGCCTTCTAAAGTTTTTTTTTTGAACAACTAAAGATAAATTGTTCATTTCGATTGGAGATGCACCACACACTGAACAGCATTGGTATGAGTTGGTTGCTGTGGAAATAATAGTTTGAATTTTTCCATCTATCATTGTTAAATTTACAATATGTTGTATTTCAACTTCCTTTGTTGTACCGTCCTCCAATAAAACAGGTACAACAGATAATGTTATCTCTTTAATAGAAGCCATAATTGACTCATATTCTGCAAGAATTATTTCATTTGATTCTTTTCTATATTTAAATCTTAGAGGTCTACAGTAATTAGTTGACGATGGTTTCGGATTTCTCCAAACAACCTGTTTTTTGTCATCTTTGAAACAATATAGTTCTAGAGGAACCAAGCAAGTTATGAAAAGTGATTCATCTGTATGAAGTTCACTAGAAACATCTGACAGTTGTTTATAAACTGATTGTCCTGTTGCACCATCAAAACCAGCTTTGCATATTATAAATAGTTTAGTACAATCTTTAAGCACAGGTGAACTTAACACAACACTATAAGCTGAACATATTCTTGATGCAGTATGAAAAAGAAGAGCTTGTAATGGAACCTCTGCAGAGTAGTCACTGACCTGAATGTTTTCAGGGTAGCATTTATTTTTAGCCTCTTTTACAATATGATAGGATGGGTATAGAGAGCTGAATGGAAGAGCATTGTTTCTTAAATGCTGATAAGTTTCTTTGGATAAATTAGCATCTAAGACTAGCGCTAATGATTGTTCTGAAGTAAGTGATTCTGTCGATAATTCTTTGTTGTATAATTTTTTAACCACTTTTGATTCTATAAACCTTTTATCCCTTTTCAAACTTTTACTTGCTGCATATAAAAGTTCGTTTAAATTATATTTACTCAAAAGGTCTTTAATTATGCGATCTTTAGTTCTCACAGACGCATCTTCAAACAAAATCGAAGGGCGTCCACCTTAAAGTATAATATTATTTTATCAATTATTAAATCGTCGTAATAATAATACAAATAAATTGTACACATTATAATAAATTTACACATAGTTAAAGTAAACATACCACATTTTTTTGTTTCGATTTTTTTTTTTTTTTACAGTCAAATATAGTTTGGTTTAACCAAACTTTATATCTTTTTTCAAATACTGCACTAGTTCTATTCAATTTTTTCCACTTTTTTTTAGCTTGGTAAATGAATTTCGAAATAATTGACAAGTTATTATTAGATTATTCAAAATTGCTTTGGGAAACAAAACTCAAAATCTTTGCATGTAAATCATCATTTTGTAGTAAATTATTTTCCATTATATAATTCATAAGACATCTCCTAATCCACAGCGGCGGTTTTAAGCACAGGCAAAGCAGGCATTTGCCGGTGGCCTCGCGCTAAGGTGGCCTCGCATTTTTTTTTCTTAGTACAAGTAATATAAAAAAATTTTCTTAGTACAATAAATATAAACAACGAAACTCATTTATTAAAACTCAATATAATGTATGCGTACAGTATTTTTATAAACTGTATTTTTATAAAATATTCAACTTTACATATACATCTATTATTATGTATGTAGCAATTTTTTTTTGCGTTATACATAATGCCTGGCAACCAAATGAAAGAGTATGCAGTTTCTAGTCTCATATACATTGACAATGACTGTGACTAATATATCTTTGCCCATATACACCTACACGTCTCAAAGGCTTTTTCTGTTTTTCCATCCTCCTAACTGAATGACTTTTTGTTTGTTTGTATATATTTATTTTATATAATATTGTCTTTACATTTTTACTGTTGCACAAGACATAATCTGAGCAGTGATGGGATGTTATGCTGGTTCCGGGTATTTGTTGTAGCGGTTTCTCTTTGAGCCATAGATCAGTGTTTATTCCATGTATAGGTGTTTTATCCATTGTGGATTCGATGAAGTATGGCTACATTTGCTAACAGTTATTGACAATAGTCCCATAAGCGGGGGAATATTGCCCCCTCCCTGGGAATATCCTTGGTGAGTTGGTGAAGTCTAAAGTTGGAGACTCTCCTTGCATTGCTGTTAAAGCCATCTTGGGTTCTTTGATTTACGACTGGCACTTCCCTTATTATTGTTGTGGCTTTTATATTCACTCCTTACGCTGGCTTTTGATTAGACTCGACGTTACAGAACTTACAACAAAGACTGATTTTTCTTTTACTAATTTATCACATTTACATACTATTTTTATTATTTTACATTAATGTTTTCATGAGGACGCTTGTTCCTTCCTTCTTACTTTGAGTCTTTATGCATTTTATAAGTTGAGTTCTTTATGTACATTTTAATATACAAAATCCTGGTACGTTTTTGGTTTTATATTGAAAAGATTTGTGGTTTCTGTAGTATTATATTTGTTTGACGTCGCTATGCCATTTTTGTTTTTGTGAGCACTTTAATGTCTTCATTAACGATCTTTTTATTTTTCCTGACAACAATTTTGTTTTTAGTTTCTCGTTTGTTATAGTTTGTTATATTGCTATAGCTATAGTATGATTGTTGTTGGTGTTAAAAATGTTGTGTTATGATTGTGTGCGAGTTACAATTTTTTGGTATAATGTAAGTAATGAATGATGTAAAAATAGAGATTATTTGTTTTCCATTTCACTTCTAAATTATAATTCTTATAGTTCAGACGTTCTTTTTTGGTGTTCTTAGTAATTTATGCGATTTTAATATTGACGATTTTTGCTTTTCTCCTGGTTATTCTTCTGATTATACATTTTATATTGACGACTTCTGCTCTTTCCTTGGCTATTCTTCTGATTATTCGCTTTTATGTTAATATTATATAAATTATATTATATATTTATAAATAAATATCAAACTTTAGAAAAAGTTTAAATTTATATTCATCGTTATTTAACTATGAATCCTCATCGTGATCGAGACACTGGAAGAAAATGGGCTTCGGGTGCCGAAAAAAAAAGAAATAAGAAAAAACATACAGATATGTTAAAGAAAATTAAACCAGTGACAAGTTTTTTTAATATATCATCAGGTACTAACACAACTTTTGATGCAGGTGCTAGTACTTCGCAAGATGTTTCAGAAAAATTGGTAGATATTTTATCAGACCAGTCTGAAACATCTTTAGCGTCTTTATCTTTTGATGTTTCAAATTCTGAAGTTTTTTTTTTTTTTTTTTTTTTTTTTTTTTTTCTATTTATTTCGTCATTTTACACATTTTACAATGTTATCTATAAATTTAAACAAATATATATAATTACAAGCTGACTGGGGCAAGTAGAAGTCAAAATGACTTATCATCAAGCCCCTTTGTGAAATACAAAAAAAAAAAATACAATTAAATTTTACATTTTCCAATATTACATAAAAGAGTGAAATTATTAAGTTTAAAAAAAAAAAATTGGTTATCAATTTTAGAAGGTTAAAGAAGAACTTAAAGTTAAAAAAAGAACTTAAAGTTAAAAAAAGAAGAAATTTAAGATAAAGTTAAAATATGAAATAACATAAAAAATTACAAATCTGTACATATTCGTATACATATTAAAGACAATAAACAAAAAAAAAAAAAAAAAATTTAATTTGCTTCATATGCATATACATATTCAATACAATATTAAAATTAAATAAAGTACATAAAAAATTAAAAATACAAAACTATTTCGATTTTTTTTTCAAAAAAATGAGAGAATGTACGTAATGTTTAAATTTAGTAAGTGTTTTTTTATAGTTCTTTTAAATGTAGCAATAGATTTTATTTTTTTCATATTTTCGTCAAGAACCGAATTCCACAAGCGTGGTCCCCGGCATATAGTCGAGAAGTCAGATTTTTTGAGTGATGTTAGTGGGATGTAGTAATTACTCATTGAATGTCTTGTTTCATATTTATGATTAATTCGAGTGAAACTTTTAAAAAAATATTTTGGAATCATTTCATTTTGAAGTTTAAACATAAATAACAAGTTATGGTATATATTTAGTTTGTATACATTTAGAGCATTTATTTCCTTGAGTAACGGCTCGGCACTTTCGTATCTACTTGCGCCCAAAACTAATCTACTTGCTTGCTTTTGTTTTGTATAAATAATTTTTAGGAAAGATAAATGATTGTTTGCCCAGGCAATATTACAATAGTTAATATGACTATGTATAAATGAAAAGTATAAATTTTTTAAACATAAATTATTTAAAAGATGTTTTGTCTTGTACATAATCCCCAGGGTCTTTGAAACTTTGTTCTCGACTAGCTTTATTTGGCTTTTCCAATATAAATTCTCATCGAAAATTATTCCTAGTATTTTCATTGAAAAAACTCTTTTTATTTTAATATTGTTAATTGTTAGTTCAGGTAATTTGAGTGGAAGGTTCTCGGATTTAGATGACTTAGCAAACAAAATATATTTCGTTTTTTCAATATTTAATGAAAGTTTATTTGCTTCAAACCACTCATTAAGATATATTAATTCTGTGTTTACAATATAAAAAATATTTTTTAAATTTGAGTCAGAAAAGAAAACATTTGTGTCATCAGCAAAAATAATATAATTAAGTATTTTTGAAGACAAATAAATATCAATAATATAAATTAAAAACAGCAGGGGTCCAAGTATTGATCCTTGAGGAAATCCGCAATTTATTGATTCAAATGGGGAACATGTTAAGTCATATGGTACTCCTTGTTTACGATTTTGTAAATAACATTGCAGCCACTTTAAATTGGAGTGAACTACTCCATAATTGTGTAGTTTATAAATTAGAATCTTGTGGTTGACAGTATCAAATGCTTTTGATAGATCTAGAAAAATTCCGAGTGTGTAACTGTCGTTATCAAAACCATTTAAAATTTGGTTGGCAAGATCAATTACTGCATGTTCCGTGGAATGGTTGCTGCGAAATCCAAACTGTTTATGATAAAGAATGTTGTTTTTTTCAAGATAATTGTACAGTCTGTTGTGCATAATACGCTCTAGTATTTTGGAAAAACAAGAAAGTATGGAAATTGGTCTGTAGTTAGATTTATTGAGTCATCACCGCCTTTGTATATCGGAATTATTTTTGCTAATTTTAGTTGGTCAGGAAAAATGCCGTTTTTTAGGGAAAGATTAAAAATTTTAAAAAGAGGTTTCTCTATAATATCTGAGACCGCTTTTACAACATCAGGGTTAACTTCATCCAGACCCGCACTTTTATTTGTTTTCAGCATACTAATTGCTAGTCGAAGTTCATCAATTAAAAGCTCCGACTCCTCCATGAAGGAATCAGATTTTTTCAAAAAAAATTTAAATGATTTTTTTCCCTCAGGAATTGCACCGGCAAGCTCTTTTCCTATATTTATAAAAAAGCTATTAAATGTTTCAGCAATTTCTTTATTAACAAAAGCATCTCCTCTATTATCATCTCTTTGCAATCTTTTTTGGAAGATTATTACTTTTCACAATTCCCACTCCTGTTATTTCTTTAATTACATTCCATGTTTTCCTTGCATTTCCAAATGTTTTATTAAGTAACGAAGAGTAGTAATTTTTTTTGGATTGCTTTTTTAATTTTTCAAAAGAATTTTTATATTTTTTGTATTTGATTTCATTTTTGTAGTTCTTTTTTTTTAAAAATTTTTGGTAAAGTTTTTGTTTCCTTTTTGACGACTTAATGAGTCCTCTCGTCATCCACGGACTTAACAAATTTTTAGAATTAACAATTTTTTTTATTTTTGGAAAGGCCTTTTCGTATTGTCTTGTAAACATGCGAATAAAAAAATTGTAGCCATCATTAACGTCATTGGAATCAGTTAAAAGTTCCCAGTTTACTTCATGTAAGAGATCACGAAACGTGGCGATTGATTCATTATTTATTTTCCTTACGTATACCGTTTTTGTTTTTATTTTATTCTCAAGGGTTGCAGAATTTATTATCAGAAAAACTGGAAAGTGATCAGTTAAATCTGTTTTAATAATACCACTTTGGATTTTAGTCCTTGTGTAATTATTAGTAATAATATTATCGATAATAGATGCAGTTGTTTTAGTCACACGTGTTGGCTTATTAATCATGGGAAAAACGCTGTATTGCAAAAGTGTATTTATAAAATTCACGACTTGGTTATTAGCTTTATTATTCAATAAATTCAAATTAAAATCACCTAATAAGTACACATTTTTTTAAATAAGCTTTGGTAGCAAATAGTTTAAGTGGTTTTCAAATTGATTGTAATTTCCGTTTGGCGGTCTATATATTGCAGTTATAAATGTATTTTTATTTGTTTTATTAATTATTTCAATAGTTAATGACTCACAGTTAGCGTCATTTACTTTGAGGTTTTCAACATGTTTAAAAACCAATGAGTTTAGGACGAAAATAGATACGCCCCCGCCATTGCCGTTTCCTCTCGGTTGATGAATAGGTTTATACCCTGATAATTGAAAGTTAGAATTTATCGCGTCTCGATGACACCAAGTTTCTGTCAGACAGATAATACTAAACTTGTTACTTATATTATTTAACATCAATTTTAAATTTTCAAAGTTTTTATTTATGCTTCTGATGTTTATATGTAATAATGAAAAATAAGATGATGAAGAATTAAGAACATGTTTAACATCGTCAACATTGTAATAAGTCGTATCTACTGAAATTTCGTCAAAAAAGTTCATGTTTTTATCATCGTCATTAATTCGGTTTAGTGCGTTTTTTTTTTCTGATATGTCAAAAACATTAAAACTGTTGGCTTCCGTCATTTTAACAATAAAAACTAAGAATATTATTTAAGACATAAAAATATAATAAATAAATATACTTTAAGCATTCTTATGTGATTTTTTAAAATCTTTAACTACTAATTTATCATAAATAACAACAGAATATTTACCGTTGTTCCTGTGAGTTCGCATTTCTTCAAAGAGATTTTTCCGTATGGTTAGGGTATCCAAGGAGTAGTCCTCATTTATAAATATTCCTGTTCCTTTTAACTTTTTTGAATTCTTTAATATGCTAATTTTATCTTTATAGTTCAGGAGTTTTATCACGATTGATCTTGGTTTGCTTAGCTCAGTTTTTCCGGTTCTATGTGCCCTTTCAATAACTACGCCACTTACATTTAGATTGTTTTCAAAGATATTAAGAACTTTTTCTTCAGATACATTCCAACTTTCATTTTCACTTTCTGCTATTCCTTCGAGACGCAAATTATTTCTTCTCAGTCGATCTTCTAATTGTCGCAGCTTATTTTTTTCTTCCGCATTAAATGCTACTTTTGTAACAATTTTTTCTTCAATTTTATTAATTTTTTCTTCCTGTGTATCTTGTGTAAAAGTGATACCGTTTTCAATATCTTTTTGAGTCTGTTCTAATTTTGAGTGTCTGTCATTTATTTTTCCCATTTCAAATTTCCTCAAATTACTTTCAGCTTGCAAAGCTTTGCACGTTTCTTTAATTTCTTTAATTTCTTTCAAAAGTCCATCGATTCTGTCATTTGCAATTTTTAAATTTCCACTTATAAGTTTAGAATGTCTTTTTGTTGTTTCTTAAACATCTCAGAGAATATTTCACGAACTAATTTCACAGATATTTCTGTAGCTTCTGTATTTGATTGTATTTCGTTTTTATCAGTATTTTTATTTGTATCCATTTTATTATTTTTATCCATTAACAAGGTAAATACCAATACGTTTTTATTTAAGAATATTTATGCGAGTATATTTATGTATACATTTTTAAATAATTCCATACAATCAAAAATTTTGAATATAAAAAAAAAAAAAAAAAAAAAAAAAAAAAAAACCCTGAAGTTTCTGCTGTCCGGATACCCATGAAAAAGATTTTGAAATGAATTTGTCTCAAGAGTCTTCGTTAGCTTCTAATGATTTTGTTTTAGCTTCGAATCCTCAATTGCATGAAGCACAACAACCCGCTAAAAAATGAGGCGTTGATTTGATGTTGATTCAATGTTTCTCGTCAACATTGATTTTTTGTCCAAAATGTTAGCCACTTATCAACGTTGATTTGGTGTTTACAAAAAACGTTGATCGAATGTTGCTTTTCAACGTTTAATCAACAAACATTTATTCTGGTGATTCAACACTGATTTTTATAATAGCCGACGGCATTTTGATATCGCTTTTGATGCATATATCAAAAAAATATATCAACAATTAACGAAATATATATATATATATATATATATATATATATATATATATATATATATATATATATATATATATATATATATATTTAAACAACTTTAAAATGTATTCTACAAAATAGAGTGCTCAATGTTCTTAAAAGAACAGAGCAATTATAAATTAGTAGGAAATCACTAAACAAAATTTTTTTCATTTAGCACTGTAAGACTCATCAGAAATGCTCTTATCAATAAAAAAAACTCATTATTTTTGATGAGTCTTTTTATTGATGGAACACAGTGTTAAATGAAAAAATTTTTGTCAAGTGATTTTCTACTAATTTATAATTTATATATATTATGTATGTATATATATAAAATATTTGTATATAAAATTTATACATATTGCTCAAATATTTATTTGTTTTGTAAAAAACAGGCTGTAAATAAAGGATTTAGCAAAAAATTTATTGATAGAGCAATTCAAAGCTAACTCAAAAGAATAATGAAATAAAGTAGGCACTGCGTTAAGTAAGAAAGTTTTTTATTGAATTTAACACAAAATTTACATTTTCAAACAATTTATTTATCGTTTGCAGCATTGTTCATTTTTAAAACTTTTCGATTGAGTCGTGTTCCTGATTGCCTTAAAAATTCCGAAATGCCTGAATGACATTTGCAAATTTTTGCATCATGATGCTGTCGTGTAATCGCATCTAAATCGAAAATTCAAATCAAATTTGAAAAAAATCAAACTGCAGAAATTATAGCAAATAGTTACATAAATGACTGACTGGGATAAACAAAATATATTTCCTGTAATAAGAAAAATCTAAAAAAATGCATAAAACCATTCTTACCCACTATCATATGATACAGGGTGTATATTTTAAAATTTATCTTCAATGAACCACCAGAGACATTAAAACAGGCCCCAGCCTCTTCGCTCATCAACAACTTTCCAAAAGCAAAAGCCGATTTATATGGAGTATTACCTCCGCAACGACTAAGAGAACTCATCTATTATTAAAAAAAATAAAAATTACTTAAGGGTCAGAATACATATTATGTTCATTCTATATGAATGAAATTATCTTGATTTCAATACATGGATTTTTTGATTCTTGAATCACTTTTCTGATTTGATTGAAAATTTTGAAAATTTGTGGGGGCCATATGTAATCCTTGACATTAAAATAAAAAGCAACAGTAGTACCTTTTTATCTATTTTTGTCATCCAACTCAACGCAACTTTTTGAAAATCTTAAAAAAAAATGTATTAAAATAAATAATATTATTATTATTTATGTAAAATATTTTGTAAAAAATTAACCATGAAAAATTACCTAAATGGAAAAAATAAATAAAACTTTGATTTGCACATTGAAATATACATTATTAAAAATTTTATTTACCCTGGCAAGACCAATATCTTTCTCTGCTATCCTCTTTATCCAAAACACAATTTTTAGAGCCATTTTCTACCTAGATATAGATAAAATATAGATACAAAAATTAAACAAAATTTTCAAACATTCTATAGTGATTTTTATTTAAACTTGTCAACAAACATATATTTATAAAATATTTGTCAACAAAATTATATTCTATAACATATAGTTCTGATTTCTATTAATTTTTTTACTGCACACGCACACAGATTTTAATTAGAACAAACGCAATATTAGGACTTTTTTTTACCAATATATTTGAAGACAACATCATTTTTCCTTGAGATAGATAAGTTTCTTTTGAGAATTCAATGTTATTTTCAGCAACTGAAAAGCTTGCTATTTCACTGTGTAAATGGGGAGTTGATATCGATTTAAAAACATCTATAATTCAGTAAAAAAAAAAGCATGTTTATTTTAACAAACCATTATTTTTCTTTTACAAAATAGTTAACCTGCTATATTTGGAATCATGTTAGATGTTCTTTGGCTATTTGAACTATCAAAATAATGTCTTCCGTATAGTCCTTCATCACCAACCACAATATCTTCATCACTTTCACAGAATGTCATTGCCGTCTTTCTCCTTTAATATAAACTTTACTTTTTAAACAAAAAAATTACATGATTTGTGTAATTCTTTATTGTAAAATTTTTTATTTATTAAAAACTAATTTTAGTAAAATTTACTTTCGCTTGGTCCCTTTTTTCTCTGCGGTGTCATTTTCAATATTTGAAGCATTTGCTGCTTTTTCTAAGCGTGACTGAGCTTCTTCATAAAAATCTTAACACAAATCTATGTACGTAAAATCATTTATCAATATCTAATGAAAATGTAATTGAAATGTTTGCGGCAAAAGCACCCCTATGAGAACGGGGTGCAGTTGGTGCATGGCATAAAAATTAATGAATTTTAATGAAAAACCCATGAAAATTAATGAATTTTTTAGTTTTTAAAAAACACTAAGAGTTTAAAAAAAAACTAAAAGTTTTAAAAAAAAACTAAAAACATTGTTAAAAAAACTTGTTTTTTATAAAGACTCCAAAATAAAAATGTTTTTGTCAATGATTAAAAAAACTTTTTTTAATAGTTGGAAATCTTTTTTAAACATTCTAAAGACATTCAGAACATATTATTTAAACATATACCAATTGGAATATTGGATTTAAAATAAGTGATATTAAATGAGAGCAAAGTCATATTGTAAAGGAGGTCCAAAATAAATTTGCATCAGCACATGTTTATCCTCTCCAGTGCACTGGTCAAAACATACAGTTCAGTATCTAATTCAATTATTTTACATTTTTTTATAGGAATATGCAAACCTGTAGTGTATAAAATCCTAGCTGGGTATATCTTCCAGTGCCTGCCTGGGTATATCTTTCAGTGCCTGCAAGGTTGTGACAGCTTTACGAAATGCAGCGGATTTTTAAATGGCGGCCAGAAGCATTTCCTATCATTTTTCATCCAACTTTTAGCAATCACTTCCACTTCTTTAATTTTTCCATTTAAAAATTGACATTTCAATATTCTGGTGCAATTTAATTCTAAACAATCTTATATAAGTTACAAAATAAAATTAAAAATACATTAGAGATTAAAAACAATAAACTTTGTTAACGCTTTTTAGATTTATTAATGTAAAACACCAGCGTAAATATTTTATTATTTCTATATACATACCAGATATTTGTTTCACAGAGAAAATTTATAAATTAAAATGCATTCAACTCACTTTAAAATTATTCAATAAACTATATATTTGACAAATTTATAACAAATTTTACAAAATGACACATGCACAGACATTCTTTAAAAAATGATGGTCGGCAAGTATAATCAAAATTTGTGTTTTTAATTCAAGAAATCAGTGATCATAAGCAATATCACTATGTCTGAGCAGAAAAAAAGCATAACCACCTTTTTGATCAGGTTTTTGAACTATTTGATCATCAAGCCTTTTTTCAAAAGTTCTTTTTTTTCAGAAAAATTGTTTTTAGGTTGGCTAATGAATTTACATACCAAACGTCTAAATAAGATGTTTCAGAACAATCAGAAAAAAACTTTTGAATGGAATGAGGATTTAGAGCCTTGCATTTTAAAAGATCTACCAAACCTCTTCTACTAAAATAAAACCCTTTGTCTTGAATGAAATAAACTCTCATAGATTTGATGTGATCTTTTTATTTACCACTTGGACAGAAATTCCTTTACCATTCTTTTCTCTAAGAAAAATATCCAACTTTTTTCTCTCATTTAGTTGATTCACTATTTGGGCAACGGTCTGATGTGATTTTCGCACCATTTTTTTAATTTGACCCGAAAAGCTTTCAAAAGGAAAAGCTGATAGATGATCAAGACTCTCCCCAAAGTTAACACAATCATCAGCTAAATGAATCATGCTATGAACATTGTATGTTACAAAAATCTCCCCATACAAAATTTGCACTTCTCTAACAAACCATATAAGCAACTGTTTAGCATATGGCAAAACTAACAATTCATTTTTCACCATTTTATCAGAAAGCAGTATGTGCATAGCAATTGAAAGATATATAAATAAATAAGTCATAGCTAGTTTTATCTATTTTTCCTTTTTAAAACAACAGGTCCAGCATAAAGCAGAAAGAATTGAAACTCTGTTGCTTTTCCACTTCTCAAGTTCATTTAAAGAGTGTGGTCTACGTTGAAAATTGGATGGTGTATAACTTCGTAAATTTATGAGTTCATTTGAAATACTGTCTTTAACAGATTGACTTATTCTAATACATTGGGGACCTTTACACCAGTTTATTAGAAGTTTTTTAACTACCCCAAGACATATAAGGTGCATATAGTCCAATGGGAATCCAGTTACCATTGGGAAATTTAACTGAACAAGCGGAGAAAGACTCTCAAGTTGATGATCTTTATACAAATTATTTTTAAAAGCCATGTCAGTACAAAGTAAAGCAGTTGTTTCCAATAATCTTACACCATCTTTTTGTGTGCCAACTGCCATACATCTTTCACAGCTATGGTAACCACTATGCCCTATAATGCATTTAACAAATGCTCTTGCAGGCGCATCAAAAACAAAAGCTTTAATAGTCACCTGCAGCTGTTTATACCCATTTTTTTCATTTCAAGAATAAAATCTTTAAAGTACTCATTCAAATTGTTTGGTTTTCCCTGACCATACCAAATTGCAACAGCATATGGTCTTTTTCTGTTAATTGTAATTAGTATAGGCCAAATGGAAGTCTTTTTACTATTGTACATAGATGCACCATCAATACTTACAATTAGATTAAGCTTTTCCTTATTTCCAACTGCTGATATACAATAATCGATTGCACTTTCAACTCCAAGATATATATAATCGCCTCCACTGACATATAAAACATTAACTTTTTGAAGAGATTTTTGTAATGTCTGCCTGCATTTTGGTATAGATGGAGTAAATTTATTTAAGTGAAATAAAAGTGCATTTAAAGCATCATCTTTTATACAGTATTTTAATGCCCACTCATATAAAAAATCTTTTGTTGAAGTTAGAGTATCAATACTACTGTATAAACTATTTTCAACAGTAATGTCATCAACATCACCATAATTAAATTCAACTTTACTTAAACAAAATTTATTTTCAGGCAAAGTGATTGAAAACATCAATATATCGATGTGCACATCTTTAGAAACTTTAAAAATCTTTTGAATGTCTGAATCTAGATGAACATAATTCCCTCTACCAACAATATTGCACTCTTCAAGAAGATATTATATTCTTTTTTCAGTATCTCGTTTTTCTTTCATAAATTCTCTCATGTACAGGCTTCTGTCACATTTAGACATTATTATCTTTATTTTATTACATCACAAAAGAAAAAAAAGAAAAGAATTATTATTCTTATACAGAAAAAAACAATTTAAATTGTATTTTGTACTATATGATTTAAGTTTGCAGTCAGAATTTATCAGGCAAATACTTGCAATCATAAACATTACTAATTTGCTATGATAATAGTAATGTTAAAGAACTACCCTAATTTCATTAGGATAATCTTTATTCAAGAACTGAAAATATAATTACTAAATAAAGTATATGTTTTTCAATAAAGTTTATATTCATTTCATACCGTAATATAATTAAAATTTGAACAAACGTTTTATTACCACCAAAAATAACAAAAAAATCTCAGCAGAACATGCTGTTTGCTCTACAAATTACTGTTAGTAAACGGCTCAATAAATTTGTTTTTTGTCAACAGAAAATCAACGAACGCTCAGTGTTTGTAAATAAACGTTGATTTGCTGTTGATAATATTGCCGTTGCTACAACGTCCATTTATAGCTGATCGCTGTTGATCGCTAATGTCAACGCAAAATCAACGTTGATCAACATCAAATCAACGCTTCACTTTTTAGAGGGAAGACATAACTGATGTGGTTATTGTTTCCGACGACCCGGCGTTATGGCCTATTTCGTTTAATGAACGAGAAAGAGTCGATATTGTTAAAAAAGGACCGACTCAGGTTAAACAAATAAATTTTAAAGCCAATAAATCGGGTCACAGATTTAATACTAGTTTCTACACGAGAGTTCTTGCTAACGGTGAAGAAGTTTCTAGAAGCTGGCTAGTGTATTCTATACAAAATAATTCGGTATTTTGCTTTTGTTGCAAAATTTTTCCTACCCGAAAAATATGTTTATCGTCGACTGAAGGTTATTCAGATTGGAAAAATATAGGTTCTAGCTTAAAACAACATGATAAATCTCAGGATCACATTAGCTGTATGCAAAAATGGATGAATATGTCAGTTAATTTAAAATCAAATGCAACAATTGATCAAAATTTGCAGAGAATGATAGAAAATGAGAAGAAACATTGGCGCTTGGTACTTGAACGTCTTTTTGCTATAGTGCTAATGTTAGCTGAAAGATCATTACCTTTTCGTGGACACCGTGAGCAACTTTATCAGCCTAATAATGGAAACTTCTTGGCACAAGTAGAACTTATTGCAAAATTTGATCCAGTTATGTTAGAGCATCTCAAACGAATAAAAATAAAGAATGCTTTGACACTTATCTTGGAAAAGATGTGCAGAATGAAATAATTGGACTTATATCGAGAAGAATACTGAAAACTATCGTATCTTCTGTACAGTCATCAAAATATTTTTCTGTTATTATGGATTGCACTCCTGATGTAAGTCATAAGGAGCAGCTTTCAATTCTTTTGAGATGCGTTAAAATTAATCAGGAAGAAATACAAATTGAAGAATTTTTCTGTGGTTTTTTTCACATAACTGATAGCACTGGTTCAGGTTTAGTTGAATTTATTGGCTGAGTATTATTTGGATCTAATGAATTTTCGCGGGCAATCGTATAATAATGGTGCTAACATGCGAGGGCAATACAAAGGGGTTCAAGCTTTAATCAAAGAAAAAAATCCCAGAGCTCTTTACGTTCCATGTGCTAACCACACATTTAACCTAATGGTATGTGATGCTGCGAAATCAGTATCAATTGCAATTAACTTTTTTGGTACTGTTCAACGAATTTTTACATTTTTTGCTACATCAACCGTTCGATGGGACATACTGCAAAGTGTTTGTAAAATGACTGTTAAATCATTATCAGATACGCGTTGGGAAAGCCGTATAAATAGTATAAAAGTTGTAAAAGATAATTTGGTTCAAATTATAGAAGCTTTATACAAAGTTGCAGATTCAAGTTCAATTGGAGTTGCTGTTTCTGAAGCTAACGGTCTTGCAAATGAGATATCCTCATATCAATTTATACTTTCACTTACAATTTGGCATGATTTATTGTTTGAAATTAACAAAGTAAGTAAAGTTATGCAGAATCCCTCGGCAAATATTTCTATTATGATAAAATTGGTGGAAACTACGAAAATTATTTTAGAATCATTCAGAAGTGATGAATCATTTGAAGCGATTATTAAAAAATCTGAAGAAATAGCTATAAAATTAGGTGCTGAGCCAGTATTCCCTCAAGTGCAGCTTAGCCGAAAACGACGTTTTTTTGAATATGAAGGAACTGATACACCTCTAAATGGAAAGTCTAAATATAAAGTAAATTTTTTTAATGCAATAATTGATGTTGCATTAGTAAGTTTAAATGAAAGATTCAAAATGTTTGATTCATACAACAAAATGTTAGGTTTTTTAACCCGTACCGAAAAAATGCGAAGTTTAGATGCAAATGAATTGTTGAATGATTGTAAAAATTTAGAAATATCACTGAGAAATCCTAGTACAGAAGAATCGGACGTGAACCATGAAGAGTTATACTCGGAAATAAATACATTTTTAAGAATGGAAGCTTCGGCGGAATCGAAAGATGCACTGGAAAATTTTGAAGTATATTACGGCAAATTCTTTAATCGAAATTTTTCAAAATTTATTTATTGCCCTACGAAATTTACTATCTTCCCCTATTTCAGTGGCAAGCGCAGAGATTCATTGGCAAGGTCATTTTCCAAATTAAAACTCTATTTACGTTCCACTATGGGTCAAGACCGCTTATCTGCATTAGCTTTAATTTCCATTTAAAATAAAAAAAGTCGGTCCTTGCACTGTTCTGATTTAATTGATGAGTTTGCGTCTTTAAAAGTCAGGAAGGTTAAGTTTTAAGTCAATGTAATCGATCCTCCTAAAATCTGCGAAAAAAATAAATGGTATCGCATTTTGAGTACTCTTATTAGTGCATCTTCATCCAAAATAAAAAAAAATACTTAATGTACATTTAAAACCTATGTGCGTTTTTTGCTTCGTTACGTTCTAATAAATATCCAAAACACAATAGAACACAAGAATTAAAAACTCAACTAATATAATAGAAAACTTGCCTATGGCCTCGCATATGGTAAATCCGTCACTGCCTATCCATTTTTAAGAGATTGTCTGTTCAATAAAATACTTTTAATTTGAAAGAAAGTAATTTAAAATGTTTTTAATAAAGTAATTTTTTTACGAGCAGTAACTATGAAACTCAGTTCCTTTCCTTTATTTCTCATTGGTTGTTATCGTGTTTTTTATCGATTACATATAATTTTATTGTTTTCGGAAATTATAAAATAAATAATAAATATTATGTCCCAAACTTGTACTATGTATATAATTCATATTTTATCACAGTCTCTGAGTTTTTATTACTTTAAAACGGTAGCATAAAAAATTAGGAATAATGGTTTCAATGCGATCTTAATGTTCATTGAGCAAATACGAGGAAGTTACTGGAAAGCAATTAAAAAATACAAAAATATTTAATTTTAAACTTATGTCTTTAATAAAAATTATTATAAAGTCTAACTGCAGTTTTTAAATTTCAAAACTTCTTAAATTTTTCATAAACGTGGACGTTGTAAATTGAATTTAAAAGAGCATTCGTTTAGGCAGCTATAGGCAGCCAATTTTTATACCACAAGATCAATGTCATATTGGTATTCAATTATATATCATTTTAAGCGGTTGATACAGGTTGATCCGATGGTTTTAAATGATATTTTTAAAAAAAATAAAAACTTATAACTCAAAATTATTGATGTTTGCATTGTTGAAAATATTTATATAAAATGCATAAAATATATTTTTTTTTATGTGATTTAACATACTACTATATAAGTCATTTATAAGTTAAAAAATAAACTTAAACTTCTTTAAAATAAGAAATCAAAGTTTTCAAAAGAGGTAAAAAAATAAAATTTTCACACTTTTTTGTTGTTATTGATAAAATGTATTTAAGGAAATATTTAAACAACAAATATGGCGTTTTATTGAAAAATTATTTTTTAATAAAATATAATTTCTGGCTTATTAATATATTGAGCAAAATTTGCCTTTTTCAAAATTTCAAAATTTAAAAACTTTTTTGTATGGTTTTGCCGGTGACGCGAAATAGATTAACTCCCCAAAAAGTTAACTCCCGGTTAAAACATTTTAACTCCCCGGTTAATCTATTTCGAAATAAATTAACCCCGGGAGTTAAATTATTTTAAAATATAGCGAAATCGATTAACCGGGGGCTTAAGTATTTCTAACCCCCACTGAAATAAATTAACCCCCAATAATACGCGTTTTAAATAATTTTTAAATTTATAATTACATCTACAAAATTGTGAAGGTATTCTATTTTAAAATTTTTTTAAAATATATTTAGTATTATATATATTAAAATATATAATATATAAATATTTAGTGAGCGTTGAATAAAGTTACTTTATAACTGTTATATTATATATAAAAAGGAGATCAAAACAATAGTATTAGTAGAATAATAGTATTAGTAGAAGTTTTGATCTACTATTACTATTGTTTTGATACTAATACTTCAAAACCATTCTCTTTGCTAATAATAATGTCTAAGGTTATAGTGTTTATATCTATACTATAGTATAGTATAGTAACTATACTATACTCTCTCTATATATATTCTCTCTCTCTCTCTCTCTCTCTCTCTCTCTCTCTCTCTCTCTCTCTCTCTCTCTCTCTATATATATATATATATATATATATATATATATATATATATATATATATATATATATATATATATATATATATATATATATATATATATATATATATATATATATATATATATATATATATATATATATAGGTACGTGACAATTGCGTTTTACGGAACCGAATTTTGTGCTAAAATTTTGTGCCACGATTTTCGCAGTCTCTTCAAAGTTAGCGTGCTTGAGGAAGGCTTTCTGAAATAACTTTTTAGTATTCGTTATCAACATAGAGTATTTTTAGAAAGAAGAATAGTTGAAGCTTATTATTAATTTGGTTTTAATTATACTCAATTGATATATTACCGAGTTTATTGATGTCAAAGTTTTAGTTGTACTTCTGTGGTGAAATTAATGTCCAGGATATAGTCTATATTTTATCTATTCAATTTTTATTTTTAAGTTACTCAATTATCTATGCACCTGCCAAATTTCGTTGAAAAATATTATGTAGCAGTCACCCTATTTCTTGCTGCACTTTTGTTACCTAATTTACATTTTCCCTGTTGTTAGCGCGGGAGACAGAGGGGTCCATTGATTATTTGTATATATATATTTTTTTATATATAACATTCATATTAATAATATTATTAGCAATATTTAACTTATTTCATAAATTGATGTGATAAACCTAGATACTTTATAGTGAAAATATGATTTAAAAATATGTAAATTTAAACAAAATTGTTTTATTAAAAGGATTTTTAGTAAATAATAAAATAAGACTTAAATTTTATATTTTATTTAGAAACAAAATGGAGAAAGAAAATAAAGGTTTCACATAGTATTTTGTATCATATTCATAATATAGTTTATATATGAATCAAATTAGTTATGAATCATATCTAATTTGAAGTTTGAACGTTGTCTTTATTTAACAAGGAAAGCCTTTAGATTATAATTTATAACTAATAAATAAGTTATTTTTATATAAATTTATTAAATTAATTTTAAATTATTATTTGGCCACTATCTAAACCTTTATGTATAACTTAAATATTTCTTTCGCTGTTTTAGATGCTCTAAGTTGTGAAATGGCGTCAGCCAACAACATCAATTAGTTACTTTCTTTTTTCAATAGCTCGGTAGTTATTTTTATTATATATATATATATATATATATATATATATATATATATATATATATATATATATATATATATATATATATATATATATATATATATATATATATATATAAATTAGTAAAAAACACTTATCTAACTTTTATCTTCGACTTGAAGTTTCACCATTGCTGGATCATCAGGAAGAGTACATTTACATATATATATATACAAATGACTTACTATATGCAAATTTTTATATTACTTTGTAAAAATAAAGTTAATTTAATTTGTTTAGATGAACTTGCTTTACAGAGGATCAGTCAGTTATATCCCTATTATATGAATTAATTTAGTATTTAGTCATTTACTATTAGTTATCAAATACAGTTCTTTATCAAATACAGTTCTTAGATCAAAAAAGAATAGGACTGTCGACTATCTAGACACTCTAGATTTAAGTTTAAGAGAAAAGATTTTTAAAACGGTCAATTAATGTAGCACGTAAAAACAGATTTACAAATCGACTCTATCGATGCAAAGTAGGAGATGAGATTTGCAAAAGACAAAAAATCAAGCGCCAAAAAATGGATGAAAAAGAAAAAAGAAAGTTAGAGCGTGACCTATCTAAATTAAATTTTGAAGAGATTATTAATTCATATAAGCACTTATCCAATGACCAACTATTTGATTTAGAAGATGTCATGTCAGATAGAATTGTTGGGAAGAAACTAGAACATGAATGGTACGATCCAAAGACATGCAAAAGTGTTTTATATCGCGGCAGAGTAAAAAAAGTTAATAAAAGAAAAAATGACTTCATTTACACCATTTCTTACTGGAAAGATGATGAAACTGATAATGAAGCTGTTGACTATTGCATGAAAAAGATCCAGCTTGCTGCTGATGTTGTTTCCGGTGAGTTACAATTTAATTAATTTAATAACACTGCAAGTGTTGTGACTTGCCAAAAATGTATTGCAAATGTTGTGACTTGCATAAATAATACAGCAAGTGTTGTGACTTGTATAAATTATATAGCAAGTGTTGTGACTTGCCTAAATAATACAGCAAGTGTTGTGACTTGCCTAAATAATACAGCAAGTGTTGTGACTTGCATAAATTATATAGCAAGTGTTGTGACTTGCCTAAATAATACAGCAAGTGTTGTACTTGCATAAATTATATAGCAAGTGTTTTGACTTGCCTAAATAATACAGCAAGTGTTGTGACTTGATAAATTTTTTGATAGACGGCTCTGGCTTACCTTCACGTGGTGTCTATCGTTAAAAATGGTTAAAACAGTTTCATTTTTGGAATTAATTATTTTAATCATTCACTAAAAGCCAAGACAAAAATATATTGTATTTTCTTTAAAATAGTTTTATATTATTATTATTATTTTTTAATATTTTATTTTTTATTTTGAAACAGAAAATTTGTTTGTTAACCAAACAAAATGGCTAGCTCGTTAACTATACTGTATGGTCCTTACTTCTGTTAATGTAATAATCACATGAAAGACTTTATTATAGGTTTTTGCTATACTTGGTTAGAAAGATGACATGTTTTTTTACAGCCAATTGACTTATAGCCCCACATTAGTAGTT